>NC_143151.1:24112164-24282842 GCF_041381405.1 Jatropha curcas
TTTTCATAGCGTTTTAGAATGACAGAATATATGAATTCACCCTTAAACTTCTTTACTTTAACCTTATATTACCCTCAACTTTTACTTTATCCCATCAAACACTTCAACTTATAAAAGTGCCTCTATTAAACACTTTAATTTTTAAAATTATGTTATTGAATACTTTAACTTGCAAAATTAGATCAATTAAGTACTTATTAAAAATTTAAAAATTATAAAAATTATTATTTTAAAAGTCATGCTAACTATATATTAAGTCAATATTTTATAAATAAAAGTCAAAAATCTTAAAAATTATAGATATTAGTGTCGAAATGTGTGAAATATTACCAAAATTCATAAATTCTAGTGCATAATAAGTCATCCATAAAGTTAAGTGCCTCAAAGTTGAAATTGTAAAGTTAGTTATGTGTTCAGTTGTTTTAGAGCATCTCCAATGAAACGCGGATTGCTCTTATTCAATTGCTACATTAGAAAAACAGATAGACTTTTTGAACAATGCTCTCTAATGCTAATGTCTATTTAAGATGTGAAGCTGATTGACAGTGATTTTCGCAAGTGTACGAAGTCGCAGCAAGTAATATAGAGTAAGAGAGTATCGTATCCACAGGGATTGTATATCAAGTACCAAAATTATGTTAACCTATTATTATTTAAACGATAATAAGAGAGAATTGTTGCAAGGGAATTAGTTTTGAAAATAAAAACAGAAAGAGATCAAGCAACAAAATTTAGATGAAAAAAAATCAGGGATTTAAACTACTAGGGAATTTAATTTCACTTAATTCTATCCAGTTTATGTTATTAGTTTATTAATCAATTTTAATTGTTCAAGTAGGAGAAATAATCCTAAAATCACTAACAAGCTCTCCCGATGTATTGTTAGCTATTCTAATCTTAGTCTAATTTACTATCTTCCAATAGCGAAATCAAACATAAATTAAATCATTGAGTTTTGTGATTGTTTTGTGAATTCATAACTTAAGGTCATTAACTTATGAAACCCCCCTTGAGTCAAACCATATAGCTTCCGCATCAAGTTATTATTCTCAAGTAATTTATTATCTTTTTCATATCAACAACCCTTCTCCCGATAGTGATTAATGAAATAGTTCAATCCAGGGGAAAAATTCTGCCTGGAAGCTTTAAGCTCAATAATAAAGTATAACAAGAACAATGAAAAACAAATCTAATATTATAAACTGGAATCGAATTAAGTTACATCAAATCTCTAGTATAAGAGTTTAGCTAGACATAGTAATTAAATAAAACTCATTAATACTTGAATCAATCTTCATAATCAGTAATAAATAATGAAAAGAAAAATAAGATTAAGAGTTTAGAGATAAAAACTAGGTAACAGCTTATGTGGACGGCTTTCTTGAATCTTGACACAAATTTTGACGCTTGAGACCCTTGAGAGAGAGAGAATTATGCAGGATACAACTTAAAAACGAGATACTAAATAATGAAAAGTTCCCCTCTTTATATAGAGCTCCTGAAGGCAAATCTGACTCCGTTTAGGAAATAGAATCCTTATTAAGTACAAAATCTTCTATAGGAGATCATGAATGTTTAGGCCTTGGATTTCTTCTTAGTTAGGACTCCTTTCTCTTCCAAAATAGGTCTAGGTCTTGTTTAGTACGTTTAGGAAACTCTCAGCGGGCCCATGTGAGAAAAAGATTGATTTGCGTTTTTAGTTCACGCCAGTTCTGCCTTCGAAGCACGGGCGTGCTATGATGCACGGCTTGGGCGTGCTTAAGTCTGGAACTCTGGATGGTTGAGCACGGGGTGTGCTAGGCAGGCACACCCTGATGAATCTTTGTGGCACGGGCATGCCATATAGCACAGGCTAGGCGTGCTTGTTTCTGTCCTTCCCAGCTAGAATTTGTCATGGGCGTGCTAGGCTAGCACGCCCTGAGTTTCTTCTGGGCACGGCCGTGCCTTCTAGCACGCCTCAGGGCGTGCTCACTCCTGATTCTCCCTTGATTTCCTTAGTTTTTAGCACGGTTGTGCTTTTTAGCACGGGCTGGGTGTGCTAGAGGCTGAGTATTTTGCCTTGTAATGCCCTTTTCTGTGCCAAAACCCTGCAAATTTCTCTCAGATCAAGTGGGTTATGATTCAAGGAAGCTTTGAACAAAATTATACTAAAATGAATTTAAAAACAAATCAAAGTGATAAAATTTACTAAAATTCTAATAAAAATTATACTAAAAATACTATAAAACTAACACCTATCACTTATGTGTAAAAAAAAGTCAATAGACATTACCTACTACATCTTCTATTTCTAGACGGTCTCTTAAACAATATTAACATTTATTACTCTTTAGTGATTAATAGCATATTAAGTTATAGGACCATAAAGGAGAGAAAAAAGAAAATAGAAGAAGATTCAAAACTAATATATTGGAGAGAGTTTTTTTAAAATTCACTATCTGTAAATAGACATTCAACCACATCATCATTCACACCTCCTATTTCATATGACACATTAGTCATAATCCATGTTAGCACGAGAGATCATCTTATAATGTTTATAATTTTTATTTCTAAATTCTAAAAAGAAAATGACAGAGAGAATCAGCTAGCCTAACCAGCCAGTAAGCCACTGAATGTAGGCATGGCCACGGGTTCGGTTCTAACCAGAATTGAACCAAAATTGAGCCATACTGTAGACGAATCAGAATTGGACTGGAATTGGGGGTTTAAAATTTTGAACCGGAACCGACGGTTCAAGAGCCGGTTTAGATTCATGTGAATGTTAAAAAATGAACCTGAACTGGCTCAAAATTGGCGATTAACCGGCGGTTTGGTCCGATTCGAACCAGATGCACAAACAAAATTATTTGTAGCTTAAAATTTTTTATAAAAAAATTTATATCACTTGATTTGATTGTAGTTGATTTGATTTATAATGAAGAAAAGTACAAAATGGTACATAATTTATAAAAAGCGGTGAAAAAAGTACACATGATTTGACTTAATTTATACAAAAAAAAAAATGGTACATGAATAGTTGATTTGTAAAAAAAAAATAATTTTATGTATACCAAAAAAAAGTTACAAATGGCTAGTTGATACTTGATAGGTGAATTTTACTTTTTTATTTTTGGTAAATAAATTTTATTCATTTTTAATCAATTATTTATTTATTTATTATAATTTACTAAATTATCCAAAAATATAGTTGTTATTTTTTGTTATAAGAGACAATTTGGGAAACTAATAAATGAAAAATATGTATAAATATGATGAGTTGATGATTTTTTTCACAACCAATTATATCCTAACTCTCCTTTTATTTCTCAATCAAAATTCTCTCAAATTTAGATAGTTCACTATTTTTTCTATTGCTTTATTTTCCTTAATATTGAAATTATCTATTGTTTATTTTTTATTTTCATACATCCAATTCTAAATTTCTTAAAATTAATTGTAATAATTGGGAGGTTATTTTCAATTGTAATAAAAAAAAAAAGAACTACGTGGGTTTTGATTTTCTCTAATTCCTAAGAGGATACGTAGCAATTAAATTAAAAATTTTCAATTTTAATTTAATTCAAGCCCAAAAAAAATTATAATTTTCTATATTAGTGAATTAGCAAAATTTATAAATTTAATGTAATAATAGTTCTAAGTTAATAGAAGTTTTTCTTTTAAAATTTTATAATAATTTATTTAGTTAATAAAATCTAAATATTTTAAAATTATTATTTATTTATGAATTTAAAATTAAAATTTTATTATTTTTTTAAAATTAATATAATAACGAAACCGAATTAGAACCGTAATTCAAACTGTCAATTCATCGAAATCATACCAAAACTGAAACGGGAGGATTAAGAATCGGTTTTAGTTCAAAATTATAAACATCTCAAATCCGCCGCTCGTGACCCGCTATGCCCAACTGAATATAAGTAGTGGAGTAACACACGTGGCCCGAATGTAATCCATTTGAGAGAACTACGTGGCATACTGCTATCCATTGTTCTTTTCAATTCAGTTCTCATATGTCTTCTTCCACTTGCTTCTCTTCCTTTCTCTCTCCTGCCTCAAACGACCAACAATGGCGTGGCGACTCCCAACTCAGTTAGCAACACCTGGCAAACTCCACCATAACCATAGCCACCGTCAATTAGCTGTCTTCACTCACTCCAACTCACTGGCATGGCGGCGCAATTTAGCACCAGACACTCTCTTTTCTCTCTCCGCTTCATTTCTTTCTAGAGGTACCTATTTACTTCTTCACTCTTTTAACATTATGATCAACTAACATCTCCTGTTTGTCTTTGCTTACTATTTTGATTTTGGATTTGAAGGTAAATGTGATGTATGGTCGAGACTGACTTGCAATGCAAGTGCGGCGGAGGCAACGGTGCCTGCAGCTGCAATGAATCTGGCACCGGGGACTCCAGTAAGGCCGACGAGTATACTGGTGGTTGGAGCCACCGGAACTCTTGGAAGGCAAGTTGTCCGGCGGGCGCTTGATGAAGGCTACGAAGTACGCTGCCTTGTCAGGCCACGTCCTGCTCCAGCTGATTTCCTTCGTGATTGGGGCGCCACTGTCGTCAATGTCTGTTTCTCTCTTCCTCTTAATAAAATTATCTATTCTCTCTTCTTATTAAGTTCTATAATAGTGTGTATTTAATGAGCAGGCAGACCTTAGTAAACCAGAGACCATACCAGCAACATTGGTTGGGGTTCATACAATTATCGACTGCGCAACAGGACGGCCAGAAGAGCCCATCAAAACGGTTAGATATTTGCGGATTCTTTATTTGATTTGTGATTGAAAATGGGTGTTAATTGGCCTTAAAGTCTAATTCATGTCTTCTGTTTAGGTAGACTGGGAAGGAAAAGTTGCTCTTATACAATCTGCAAAAGCAATGGGAATCCAGAAATATGTGTTCTATTCTATCCATAACTGTGACAAGCATCCTGAAGTTCCACTAATGGAGATCAAATATTGTACTGAGAAATTTCTTCAGGATTCTGGCCTTAATCACATTATAATCCGGTTATGTGGTTTCATGCAAGTAAATGTCTTCGAGGCTCAATTCTCTTGCATACTTTATGATTTTTTTTTTTTTTTTTTGGTTAAATTCTCAAGATAGCTGATCGCCTGCACTTGAACCAGTGAATTGCTTATCCTTTTATCTGCATTACCTGGCACTAAACCATCTGCTGAGTTACCAGTATCTGTGTCTATCTCTCAGCTTGAGTACCCCTATTCCTTTTGATTGATTAATCCCACCTTCAATGCCAATTCCTTTTTCCCTCAATGAAACATAAACACCTTTTTTTTTTGACATAAAATTCTGATCTTATGAACGTTTAGAATTGTCTTGGAATGATTTTATGCACCAAAAATTTTCTATAAGTTATACATGTGACCCTTCAAGCACGAATTTTTATGTTCTCTAAATGGATCCTGGCCAGGAAACATGATGCCTGAAGCAATTTGTCATCATTCTGTTGATGGTCATAGATGATTGATGATTCTTCCCAATTTTGCATGGTCTTGCCATTAGCCTTCATATTATCTTTCGATGCTATTCATTCAACTGTTGAGTCCAAATACTTGTTGCTAATTTGTCAGGGCCTCATCGGGCAATATGCAGTACCTATTCTAGAAGAGAAATCTGTTTGGGGAACAGATGCACCCACAAGGATTGCTTACATGGACACCCAGGTTATATTTATGATTGCTTCCGTGATTAGATTTTGTGGAGAAAACTAAAAGATGTTGTATCTCTAATTGCTTTCTGATTAAGCAGATTTCTGCATTTCATGTTTAGGATATAGCACGATTGACATTTATAGCATTGCGAAATGAGAGCATAAATGGGAAGCTTCTCACTTTCGCCGGTCCTCGAGCATGGACAACCCAAGAGGTAAACTATTAAACAAAAGCATTATTAAATGATACATCAACATTGTTCTGTTTTGGTGGTATTACCTGGCTTTGTTGTCAATTTGGAAACGCTGTCAGGCTGTCGCTAAAGCAAAGTGTTGTTTTACCTGGCCTTTCTAATCAATTATCTCTTGGAATCTTGAGTTAATAAATGGCTGGAGTCATATTGTTCTAACTATAGGGAAACAAAAAAGCAATGAGCTTATTTTTCGCTTGTCTATAATCTGCCAACTATTTAAACCAATACCAATTTGTTTAGATGGTGGTTCTGATTTCCAGGTTTGTTTACTTTTGTAGGAATGTGAATGTTCATTTCCATTCCATCAAAAAGCTAATGCTGCATTCTGTTCCTTCTATGCTAATCATGCTGTCTTGGTTTTAGGTCATCACATTGTGTGAAAGGCTGGCAGGGCAGGATGCAAATGTTACCACAGTTCCAGTTTCGATCTTAAGATTAACCCGTCAACTGACTCGGATTTTTGAGTGGACAAATGATGTTGCTGATAGATTGGCATTTTCGGAGGTAATAACTTCTCATTCTTCTGTAAACTTTCAAGCTATCCAGCATGAAGCAAGATAGCTATCTGTTCTTTCTTTTTATCACTTTAAAGCATTCTAAGGTCATTCAAACAATAAAAATTTGCTCCAAAAGTCTTCCTAATGCACTGAAGTTTTTGTGTTTAAGAGATTGACTGAACTGTGCCACTTTTCTGCTCTAACTCGTTTCACCTGTTAGAACAATTAAGTGCTATAAATAAGTTTCTCTCGATTTAGAAACATTATAAAAAATTGTAAACAAAATAAAGATAGAATTATTCAGGGAGAGTTTATAGAAGCTTGTTGTTTTAAACACACTACGGCACTATAATCAGATCTGCTAAATCTCTGAATTACCAATAAAAACCAAGTGAAAATAACCTAATATATTGTTTATTTCATTCACTGAATGTAGCTGTTGGACAGCTGTTTCTGTAGAGCAATATATTAGCTTGGATAACTGTACGTGACTGACAGAAGTTGGGTGTTGATTTTAGCCCTAGAAGCGACAATCTCATACCTGGATAATTACTGGGCTTAATTTATAATAAGAAGCTAACAAAGCTTTCAGCTGTGTGCATTCGATTCACAGCTATCATATGAAAAAGATTTGAGTTTGACTTTTAGTATAAAAGCTAATAAGACTAGCTTAAGGCACAATCTTATTAAACTTCACATTCATGAATATTCTGGCAATCTTCCTTGCAAGTAAAAATAATTTGATCTTAGTAGGTAACTAGACCCAGATTGAGCTTGAGATAGGATGGGCAATCATTCGGATTTTATTATATAATGTGCCTTGTCATAGATAGTATATACATCGCCGGTTATGCTAATTTCTTCTGTATTAACATTTCCAGGTTCTAACAAGCGATACTGTTTTCTCTGCTCCTATGAGTGAAACATACAATCTTCTCGGTGCGGAGCCAAAAGATATAGTCACATTGGAGAAATATTTGCAGGATTACTTCACAAACATATTGAAGAAATTGAAAGACTTGAAAGCCCAATCAAAGCAAACGGATATTTTCATATAAAGTTAAAATCCACTATATATGAAGTGTAAAGCTATATTATGCTTTCTCAAGCTTCACTCTTGGCCAAAGCAAATCTTAACTCATAGCATTCATTTTTATTCAATTTCCAATTTACTTTTTTTCTGTATTTTCAGAGTACCATCTGAATTAGGCATAATCATACACCAAAGTAGCAAGAAGAACCCTCATCCTCCATTGGAGGGTACTCCAAAAATGGGAGGCTAGAAGAACTTTAACTGAATTTGTGTGTGCCCTCATCCAAAGGAAGAGAGCACTCCAAAAATTGGCGTATGCCGCTATTTGCGGCTAGCACACGGTATTCTTTAGTAAAAGGCGAAAGAATAGTTCGCTTTGTGCTAACCGCGCGGCTGCGTGATTTTGGCATCTGTATCGATAGGACTTTAAAGAATACCGACTCAAACTGCTTCCTTCAAGTATTCGATGTGGGATTTGAAACACAAACACATACAACGGAAGACTCCTTGTCCAACGCCACAAGTGGAATTGGAGAAATTCTTCTTTAAAGAAAAAACAAAATATGAAAAGTGGCTTATTCAGAACTTCTATTAGACGTATTTTGTAAAAGAAATTTTAGTATTTTTAATTAGCTTATACATAGAACTAAACATGAGTTGGACAGAATTTGAAATTTTTTAAAATCACGACTCGCATATTTATTCATAAATTTACATTTACAATCCGCCTATGAACGATTCTATTTAAAATCATAATTTTGAAGGAAGATAATTTTCCTTTTCAAAAGATAGAATTCTTATTCAAATATTGGCAAATTCATTATAATAAAAGGAAAATGCATATATACTAAAAAAAAAGGAAAACACACCTATTAATTCACTGATTATCTCTAATTGTCAGTTAATAAACATTGTGACCCTCACTGTAGTCACAATTGACTATTTTAATTTACAATTTTTATGTAATTTTTCTCATATTTAATAATAAAATAAAAAGTATATGAAATATTTATAATTATAAATGTTTTCTATAATTTTACATATGAAAATTTTAATATTTCTAATATAATAACTATAATGACAGAAAATAATTTTTTTAAGGAATATTTTTTAAATAATAATTTTTCTCAATAAATATGTTGTTTTCTGCGAAACTAATAGGAGGCCAAGTTTATGGAAACGTTTCTGGCCGGTTAGTAAGGCTTATGATTTTGGGCTTTCCTTTGGTAAATGGACATATACAACCAACGGCAGAGGATTCCAACCCAATCCAAATCAACTTCAACAGTAAGATCTTAGTGTCTCTCTCTGGTGCAATTAATAATCCTTTACAAATCCCTAAAGATGTGTTAATGTGATAGAGCAAGTAGCTAGATTAGAAGCGAAACCACAAATCGCAGGACCAGTATGAGATCAGACCAACCAATCTGCGACTGCTGAGGATTCTATCCAATAAATCCTCCAGGCATGAATTTGCATGGCCAACTAAAATGCTATAATTTGATGAAATGGATCAATAGCTGTATAAAATCATTGTCGAAATTTCTTGTGATGGTCAATTGTTAACTTTACGTTCCATAAAAGACAATCTTTTCCAATCTCTTGAGGAAGAAGTCTTTGCCAAATACCTATTTATTACTTAAATGCCTACCAACTATTTCTTGGTTGTTAAGCAAAGCATCAAACTCCTGGACATTCTTCGATTTCGAAAATTACTAGATCCACATGATAATTGATTTTTATTTGCTAAAACTAATCTTTGGACCTGAGCCAGACAAAAAGCGGCATTCAACTCACCCATTTACAAGGTCTTTTCTACTTTTTATACGGAGAATGAAAAGTTTGGAGAGTGCTATTCAAAAGCAGAATTATGTTTTACTATGCACCCCCCTCGATAATATTCTGGTCTATGCAGCCTCAGGATTTCTTAATTGCGAGTCCTAATAACAAATGCTCGACCAAGCCATGGAATCTTGAATCCAACAAGCCTTCTTCTTCAAATAATCTACTAAATTGACGACACATATTAAATCTCGTAGAGACTCCCTCTTTAATATTACAGGAAAACTCGACGCATAATTTCATTTGAGTTTGTTTGTAGGTACATGAGGATTTAGAAGTTAGCGAAGTGACTTCTTGAATCAGTTGAACCATCATACTGGTCGAATATTGGCATCTTAAATTTTAGAGGCATGGAGGCAATTAATATGTAAGTTGATAACTCTAGCTAGAGCGAATAAGGTGCGTCTCATCTCGACATGAGGTGTCGGATCTACCTTCTTGATCTACATCACATGAGTTTGCTCATGTCTGTTTTGGTAAATCCACGAGATTTCAATTTCGCAAGTTATAGGATGTGGTTGGGTATTTTCGGATGGCGAATTTTGGTTCTTTGGATGTTCTGCTATTAGTAATTGTTGATTGGCTATCACCTAAGTGAGCTTCTCTTATCAATATTTTCAACAGGAGTGGTGTTACTAGTATTTTCTCCTATCTAGATAGCCCTGTTATTGTTTACGGATGCGGTGCCGATGCCGCTGCAATTATCAGTTTGAATCTCATTAACAGCCAGATTCAGATTGTTGGTCATCATCGCTGAGAAAGATTTGCGAAGAATAGATAGGACCGAAAGAAATTCGATCGTATTCCACGCCCACCGCAGCAATTGATAGTCTTCAAGGTATCAAAGACTACTTTTTTTTATAATTGATTGAATGTCTCTTATGATAATTAAGGCTATATATACATAGGTTTATTCTTGGACTCTTAAGTTAACGTCTAAATAAGAACACGTATACATTCCTATTTTAAATTTATATATCAAATATTTCATTAGTCACTGTAATCACAAGTGTTTTATAAGTAAATTCTATATCAATCCCTAGTGAATATTTATATTCTTTCAGCTACCATTCCTTGTTACTAAATTAGAAGTCTAGCCATTTTTAAAATCTAATTCAACATACACAAAGGTTTAGGATGAATTACTATTTAATCCATATATTATGGTGAAGAGCTGTATTTTAAAAAATTAATCTAAGAGTCCATTAGTTTTAACTTTGTCCAACTATCACATTACGTGTTAGACTTTCTGTTGACCGTTCTTGAAAATTGAATGTCAATTTTGTGTAAATTATTATTTAGTCAAGCATGATATAAAAGTGTAAATAATAATAAAAATTATTATTTCAAAAGTTATACTAGTCAAGCATCAAATCAATATTTTGTATATAAAAATATTACTAGAACGAAGATGTGTATAAAATTATTTATTTGGATATTTTAAACATGAACGAAATAATAATTGACCAGAACTAAATGGCACAACATGTTTCAGACTCACAAGAATCTTTGATTGTGCTTTTATCTAATTGCCCTTTATAACTACAATAGATATCATTTTATTTGCAATCATTGTTTCTATTGAAAAATAGGCAGTTCCCTTTATAACTATATTGATTGAAATCTTACACATTATACACTTGGCAAGTGTATTATGTAAACGGATGGTAAAAAGGCGATTCCCTTTGCAACTAATATGATTGAAGTCTTGAATGTTATACAGTCGGCAAATGTAGAATGCAAAAAGAGGATAAATAGAGATAGATGGCCTTAAAAGAGTGAAGTGGGTATGAACTCTCAAAAGGAATTTGAGTCGGCATATCTAGAAAATAGGGGAAAGTGATACTATGGGCCGTGTTGGCAAAAAAAAAAAAAAAAAAGAAAAAAAAAATGAAATGAGAAAAAAGTACCATGGCATGGAGCGGGATCAAACTTGTGTCCCTGCATCGGCGGTGTGCTCACATACCATCCAAACCAATGGTCCTCATCCAATCATGCTGTGTCTCGAAACAATAATATCTAATATGTTGTTTTTCACAGAAGAGATGTGCGATGAAGTTGATTTTAAAAAACAAAAACTTAATATGAATGTGATGCCATGAGCAATGATGTATATATAATCCATATATGGACTGATTCTCTCAGCGTGACAACTTTTCTATCTAAGGATCAAACTCGAAACCTTTAATTAAAGGAGAAGAAGCCTCAACCATTCCATTCCACGCAACATTGATGATCATCTTTCACAAGTATTTGATATACAACCAATGAAGATGAAAATAAAAGTTACCTCTTAATAATAATTGCTCCCATCAAATAATTCTTTTTTGTTATGTTAGATAGTGATCATTAAATTAGGAGAGAGAATGTGAATTTTTAAATTTAAAATTTTTTTCGCTCTCTATTAACTAAAGTTTTATCGAATTACCATCATTAAGTAAGAGAGAGTATAAATTTCAAATTCAAATTTAAAATCTCTTGTTTAATTAACAAAAATTTTTAAAGGTACGATTCACATTCCACTTATCAAAATTGGAGTTGAGCTAGAACTTTAGCCATATATTTTTATCGATAATAATTTGTGAGTGACTTTTACCAAGGAGAGACTTTGTCCACATCAGAATTCCACCATGAAATTGCTTCCATGATTGCCTTCATCTGTCTCTCACTTACATGCACACGCATGTACCCAACTTAGCAAGACCCTATCTTCAAAATACATACACTATACACCATTATCTAGATATATATATATATATATATATATATATATATATATATATATGTAATGGTATTATATAGGTATGGTGCCCCAAAAATAAAGTACTTATTTTCCTTACAGTGGGACCCCTCATCCTAATACGCTCCAACTTGGAAACCCTAAAAGTCCCATATTATATGAATTTTTGTTTCATATATATTTTAAAATAAAAGGAAATATGATTCTGCTATGACTAACTTTTCCATATTCCTATAAGAACCAATTGTAAAAGGAGGGATTCTGCAGAAAGTCTACAATACTTTAATAGATTGGTGAGGATATTCTCACACACTGGATTCTCTTATTGACTTTGATTTCAAAATCACATTAATTACTATGATTTCTCGTCTAATTAACCTTGATTAACACATCATGACATTAATTAAAACTCATTGATTTGAGAATCTATTATAATTACAATCTGTTTATTCTCTTCTACTTTACAGTTTTATGATTCAAACCACCATTTGACTAATATATAATTCAATGATTGACTGTATATCTTATAATATTATGGATTAGGGTTGAAATCTTCAAAAACATTCTCCCATTTAGTAATTTATATATGCTGAAATAATATTATGATTAAAATTTCATTTTTTTTAAAAAAATACATAAATTATCCCAAATACTTTAACAGAAAAATGTACTGCACTCTAAATTTTTTTTTGAAACACCCATGAAGTTATAAATTTTAATAAATTACCTATTGTTTTTAACAAATTACATACAGCAATATCAAATTTTAAGGGTTTTGGCTTTTATATGCAAAATCAATTTGACCTGAGGTTAGTATAACTTTTAGAATAACAAATTTTATATTTTTTAATTATTTAATAAATATTCAATTAAACTAGTTAGAGCATTACTTAATAAAGTGATTTATAAATTAAAGAGTTTAATATATGTAATTTATAAGTTAAATTGTTAAAGGAACCAAAGTAAAAATGAAAGGTGATCTAAGGATTTTCGCAATAAGTAATACGGCGAATTTATGCATTTATAGGCTAAAATACGATAAAATACTATTATAAATATATTTAAATTAAAATTTATTTTTTAAAAGTTTTTATAATCAAAATATACTTTATTGTTTAAAAATTAATTGTAAGTACTAATTGTTATTACTATTTTAATCTCATTTCCAAGCTTATAATTTATTTCCAAACAATGGTTACACCAAACATACCTTTATTCCAACAGTTTATCTCTGCAAACTTGCATAGTATATTTGTACTACAACTTGACCTTTTTTTCCTATATATTTATTATTTTTAAAAATGAAAATGAAGCTTTGAAAGGATATTCAAAAAAAAATAAAAAAAATGAACCTTTAAAAGTGGCACAGAGACCTAACCAACACATTCTTTTTTCCAACAAGATTTCATTGCAGTTTGCAACCCCACATGAATCTGAGGAAGAAGATTTTGATTTCAGATAATATGCACACAAACAAAGAGAAAGTGCTCATCTCTCTGACTTACCTTTCATTAATTAATTAATAAACTTTATTGGCTATAAAAAATAATAAATATATATATATAATTAAACTTTTGTCACATGCTTAGTTATGTCCCAAATGTAATACCGCCCTTGGCCCTTGCAAGTTGCAATGCCTTAAAAGTGTACTGCTTCCCGCAATTTGTTTGACCACTACACTGTCAAAGTTTTAAAAAGTCAGACAGCCCACTGAATTCTTCTTAGTTCTTTAGGAGGATATATAAATATTCATGTACAGCATTTTTAGAAAATTTCCAACTTTTCAAAAAGGGCTACGTGCAAGAATCTAAAAGGATATTATGTAAAAGAGTGAATAATTAATTAATTCTAAATAAAGAAAATTATTTTATGTATAAATAGTTAGTCCGTTTTGAGAAAATAATGTAAAGCATATCAAATACGATTAAGTAGATTTTTCTTCTTTTTAAGGATTAAAAAAAAAAAAAAAAGGATGTGAGGTTTTTTTGTTTATAACCAAGAGGTGCAATCTCTCTCGGATCCTAAAGATTTAAGATAAAATCTATAGACATCATCATTATTACTGCCTGAAAATATTGACATAATGGAGAGAGCAAATAATTATTGCATATCTGTCTCTATATATAAGATTTTAGTACAATGTTTGTTTTTGATGGGCAAATAATGCAAGACATGATGAGTGGTGTTAAACACATAGGATTCTTTTATCTATATACTTCACTTTTATTAGAGAGAGAGAGAGAGAGAGTGTAGGGGTGAGCAGAGTTCGACAAAACATAATCGATTTCGTTGAATTTTTTGGTTTAGTTATTTGTTTGATCAATATAGTTTTGATTTAAAATTTTCAATAATTTTGATTTCAGTCTTTAGTTAGATTATATAAAATAAGTAATTTTTACTTAAATTGAAATTAATCGAATCGAACAGAGTGATTTGATTTGATTTTAAATATAGTTCGATGTGATTTTTTATTTAAGGAAAAAAAAAAAGAAAATTCAGTTTTCGGTTTTTATGATTTGGTTCGAAACTAAACCACTCATTTTGTACACCCCAGACAGAGTGTCTGATTGAATTTTTGGTGCATATATTAATAAATTTTGGGTCTAATAAATAAAAGATCGGGGAGACAAGAGTGAACTGTAAGAAGAAGGACGATTGGGAAATTTGAGTATGCTTGTTAAAGACTGGACCCAACCAGAAATGATAAAAGAAAAATATCATTGCTGGCTTTGCTACAATTAGATACTGAATCTATTTCAGCTATTTAAATTTTAATTTAAGAAACTTTACTTTCTCCCACTAGAAAAATATTCTTGGCTTTATTGCCAAATTGGATGATTTAGTATACCATAACTAATGAATTTTCTTTTCATCATAAACTTTTAACGACAATAGATAACATGCATAGGGCTGTTAGAATATGATTTCATGATTTTTAATAATTTTTTTTCTTTTCGTATAATTAGGAGATGTAATATCCCATCGAGCTATTGAGCGTAAAAATTTTTTTTTCTTCTAGTAAAGTAAAGTGTATTTCTCAGAATTGAACTTGTTTTCTTTGAAATCATGTAGAGGAAAAAATGAGATTTAAGTTTGACGAAATTTTTTTTACTGAGAAAGGCTTTATTAATTGTGATGTTTAATTAACAGTGATCTATTCATTTGGCTTCCTTTTAAATAAAAAAAAAATATCATAACTAAGTTTTCTTTTCTTTTGTTTCTTTAAATTCTTTACTTCAATCTATACTATATATAAATGTGAGAGTAGGAAAAAATAATGAAATTTTCGATATCATCCTTAATGAAATTTTGAATATCCTAAAATAGCCATAGCCATAGCCAATTAGAAAATTACATTTTATTTATTGATTAGATATAATTTATATAAATTATTTTAAAATAAATACATAGAGATAATTAAGAATTTCAAAATTTTAAATTATTTTTTAATATATATATATATATATATATATATATATATAGAAAAGACATTTGAAAATTTTATATTTTATGTTGATTATAATTTAAAATATTTTATTTAAAAGATAGATATGAAGAGAAAAAAGTATATTTTTTCTTTATGTTTATATAATTTGATTGAATATTTTTTAAAAAAATAAATTTTCAAATAGAATATGCATAATATTTTATTTAAGAGGAGATAAAAAAAGAAAAAAACTATATTTTTTTATATGGTTATAAAAAAAATTGAGAGTTTATTTGGAGAAGATAGAACGTTTCTTTTATGTAATTTTTTTTAATAATTAGCATATAGATAATTGAGAATTTTAAAATTTAAAGTCTTATCTTTTAAATTTTATATTTTAATAAGTATATATGATAATGAGACATTTGAAAATTTTTATATTTTATTTTTAAATATTTATTTTGATTTTGATTATAATTTAAAATATTTTATTTAGGAGAGAGATAAAAAAGAAAAATTATATTTTTTAATATTATTTTTTTTCTTTATATTTGTATGATTGATTGTATATATTTTTAAAAAATTAATTTAAATAAAATATAAATAATATTTTATTTAGTAGAGAGATAAAAAAAAACAAAGTATATATATATATATATATATATATATATATATATATATATATATATATGAAAAATTGATGGTTTATTTGGAGAGGATAAAATGTTTCATTTATGTAATCTTTTTAATTAATTAAGTAATAAATATATATGATAATGAGACATTTAAAAATTTTTATATTTTCTTTTTTGATTTTGTTTTGGTTATAATTTAAAATATTTTATTTAGAAGAGAGATAGAAGTAGAAAAAGTATATATTTTTATGTTTGTATAATTTAATTAGATATATTTTTAAAAAAATAAATTTTCAAATAGAGTGCATAATATTTTATTTAGAAGAGATAAAAAGGAAAAAAACTATATTTTTGTATACTTGAAAAGATAGAATGTTTCTTTTATGTAATCTTTTCTTATTAATTAACATATAGATAATTAAAAATTTTAAAATTTAAAATTTTATCTTTTTTAAATTTATTTTTTAATCAATATATATGATAATGAGACATTTGAAAATTTTTTTATATTTTATTTTTTAAATATTTGGTTTGATTTTGATTATAATTCAAAATACTTTATTTAGGAGAGAGATAAAAAAGAAAAAGTATATTCTTTTTTATGTTTGTATGATTTTGATTCGATATATTTTTAAAAAATAAATTTTCAAATAGAATATACATAATATTTTATTTAGGAGGGAGATAAAAAAGAAAAAAATTATTTTTTTGTATAATTATAGGAAAATTTGATGGTTTATTTAGAGAGGATAAAATGTTTATTTTATCAAATATTTTTTATTAATTAATTAAATTATTTATTTATTTTAAATTTGCAACTTAGAATGAGAAACAAAATACTCGAATAAACTCATTAATGATCAATATTAGATCCTAGCATGATTTGCTTTGTAATTTCTATTTATTGACTTGACTTTAAACTTTTTTTTGATTCGTCAACATTATATTTTATTAACTTATGACCTTTACAATTGAACAATGGATGTATTTTTGAAATTCAAATTGATAATCTTTTAATATAATTTGTTTATTATTATATCTTGAGTTCTGAAAAGAGTTTTATTCTTAATAATAATTTTTATTTTTTTTGTGTTACTGAATTAATTTTGAACTACTATCACTTTAATTTAGTAAGAGATTTATATCTCTCTTGAAATAAATAAATAGCGTCTTGATGATTAAGCATTTTTAATTTTTTTTAATATTTTTTCTCTTATATTCTAAATCTATTTGACTTGAAAGAAAATAGTGTTAATGAAACTAAAAAAAAAACTAAAATTATATATTTCTATTTGGATTACTTTTTGGAGTTTCAAGAATTTGTATGTGTCTATATATTTCTTTCTATAAAGCACTAAGTAAGTAATATTGTCACTATAACCAAAGTGATCATTATTATCAACTCACATTATCTTTTCATTTTTTTTTTTTACCTAGCAGTAAAAAATAATAAGAATCTGCATTTATAAATTAGGGATTAAAGTATTATGTTTAAGGATGGGTTGAAGTTTATTTTAAGACTGCTTTCGTTATATAAAAATAAATTAAGTACATAAAAAGTTGCATTACAAGTAGATTGTACGGCAAAATCTAATATAAATTAACCAATTGCATTTATTTTAATTTAAATAAAAACTTATACTTTAATATTATATAAATAAAAAAATTAAGAAAAGTGTTAAATGAGTATATGACAAGCATAGTCAACGTGCAATGCACGTTATAAAAAAAAATTAATTGTCTTTAAAAGGAAAATTTGTATCAAATTAGCAGGCGGTGGTACTATATTATTCACAATATAAACAAATCTCTATATAGCATCATCTTGCTTTCAGTTTTGTAATGGATTTCGGTAATCCTAAAAGAAAATATTTAGATGATAGGTTTAATATTCTTATTTATCTTGTATTTAAAATTTCCATCTAATTATAATTACATCCTATTTTTATTTTTTTTATTATTTTGAAATTCTATTTACAGTTATACCCTATAACCAAAAAAGATAAAAAATTATATATATATATATATATATATATATATATATATATAAGAATAAAAAATTAAAAATAATAGATATTAAAGATTCATTTTTTTAATAAATAGTAAAATATGATATTTTTATTTTGATCGTATATAGGATATAATTGTAATTAAAATTTCAAAATAGGGTATATGATAGTAAAAAATAGATTTAACTAGAGTGTAATTAAAGAAAATCTGCCTTTTTCTTTTTGTTCATATAAATAGGGGTTTTTTGACAAAAATAATGCTCTTCAAAAACTATTTTCCAATCTAATGTCATTTCAAAATTATTTACCAATCTAATGTTTATCCTTTCATGGAGAGACAGTGTCGCACTAAGGCTATCAACTCAATTAGTGATTTCAGTGCAATAGAAAAAGTAACTCATATTGACAAGCAGTCAGCAAAAAATAATTATATGAATAAATAATAATTTTTATTTTATATTGAAACCAACAATCCAATTGGTGGTTTCAATACAAAATGAAAATTTTAAGTTGTCAATTTGTTTTTTCGCTAAAACACACAATTTGTTTGTTGGTTTTAGTGCAACTATGAGATGTGAGTACTGGTCAACAAAAAGTACATGAAGAAATAGTGATTGAGATGTGACCACTAGGCAACGCCATTTCAATACAAAGTACCTGATTTCAATACTTCTACGGCATCTTTCGGCACACATGATGGATCACATCTCATACTAAGCATTCATTTAATAATTTCTTTGAGATAAGGATGGTACCCGATCAACAGATTTATCTAGTCTACAACAACCATCTGTAAATGTGGTTCAAGCTCCTCTCATAAATGTCGATATAAATATTGAGCATGGAGAAGAATATGAAAGTATTAGAGAAGTTGCAGTATGCTAAAACCCATACCGTAATAGGAGGCCTCCAAGGTATGGTACAGGGGAGACCAAAACCACCAGATCATATATGTGTTTTGGTGAAAAAATATTTTAAGTAAACAAATATTTTTTTTATTGAAAAAACTAGATAACATGGTGGACTCTTAACAAAACACTATTTCCCCAGGTACTTTTTACTGACTAGTGGTCACATCCCATAGTTGCACTAAAACCATCAAACAAATGATGCGTTTTAGTGAAAAGGCAAATTAACAACTTAAAATTTTCATTTTGTATTGAAACCACCAATTGAATTGGTGGTCTCAATATAAAATACAGATTATTATTTATTCATATAATTAATTTTTGCTTACTGCTTGTTAGTATAAGTTACTTTTTCTATTGCACTGAAATACCAATTGAGTTGGTGGTTTTAATGCAACACTCTCTCTCCACAGTAAGATAAACATTAGATTGATAAATAATTTTGAAATGTCATTAGATTGAGAAATAGTTTTTTGAAGAGTATTATTTTTGTCAAAAACCCTATAAAAAGAGCTTTAAAATATGCAAACTAAAGAATGACTGATAAATGGGTTAGAATTCGATACTACAGATTATTCACGCGATGATAGAGACAAAAATTAAATCACTATTTTGATAAGTCGCTCTAAAAATATAGTTGCACTCAAAATCCCTAAAAATCCACTTAAAAGAAAATAGAGTATAGAGAAAATTTTAGATTTTTATTAACTTGAAAAGCTTTATCATTACAATATGTGCTAGTAGCTTTGTTTGAAGTTAAACTAAGAAACTAAGAAGTACAAACTATTGCTTTATGATCTTCCAAATATACAAACTTCCTAATTGAAAGGATTTATAATACTTCCTTATTAATAAAAATCTTATAATATATACAAAGACATTAAAATAATTGAGATGCTTAAAAATCAAGCTGTCATAGTTTCCAACCTTTAAACACAGTAATAGAAATAAGTGCCTCATTATTACCATTTTTACTATCGAGTTAAATGTCTCCTCATAATCCAACCCATAATTTTGAGAGAATCCATGAGCAACTAAATGAGCTTTAACCTTCTCAACAATGCCATCC
Source organism: Jatropha curcas (assembly GCF_041381405.1). NCBI lineage: Eukaryota > Viridiplantae > Streptophyta > Magnoliopsida > Malpighiales > Euphorbiaceae > Jatropha > Jatropha curcas. The sequence goes on from NC_143151.1 coordinate 24,132,261, forward strand.
AATTTTTTCTTTAAGCAAAAAACCTATTTGCAAGTGACTAGCTCATATTTGTCTAGTTTAGGAACTAACTCCTAATTCTCATTATTGTGTAGGGCTTCAATCTCTTCTTGCTTTTTTTTTTTTTTTTTTTTTTTTTTTTTTTTTTTTTTTTTTTTTTTTTTTTTTTTTTTGCGAATTTGGACAGCCTTTGCTTCTTCATAACTTGTTGGTTCTTTTGAAGTTAAAGCTCTTGTAAAAAAAACTATGAAGTAATGGAACAATTTTTAAGTTTCACATTTTTGAGGTAATTCGGCTGTCTTTTCTTCTCATTGATATTTTTACCACCTGTTGCTTACTATTATCTCCTTCTGTAACATTTTGAGATAGGGTTCAAACTCTATTTATTCATTAAAAGGTTCATGTACAATCGCTTCAGGAAATAAAAGCCCCAAATCAACTTGATCATCATCAAGAACAACCTTTTGAACTAAAAATAGAGATGACACCTCATCAAACATCATATTTTTAAAAGTAGTATATTTTTTTGTTTGTGGATACATACACCTCTAACCTTTCCAACAATAGCCATGGCCAATAAACACACATTTTCTTGCTTCTGGATCAAGTTTGGTTCAATTAGATTTGGGAACATAGACATAACAAATGGAACCAAGTACCTAGAAGTAATTTACATTTGGATTCTCGATCCCTATATACAATCTCAAAGGGAGATTTTTGTGTACCTGGCCAAGGAGGTAGCCTATTGGCTACATGGCATGCACATTGAATAGCTCTTGGCCATAGCTCCCGAGGAAGGTTCTTATCATGCAACCATGAAAGATAAATTGAAACAAGAAAGCCAAGCTTCATTTTAGCAACTCCATTCAGTTGAGGAGTGTCTGGACAAGTCATTTGTCGAAGAATACCGTTGTCATGGCAATATTGAAAGAAATCATCCGACATGAACTCCACACCATTGTCACTTCGAAGACATTTTATTTTCTTCCCAAATTCTTTGTCAACAGCTTCTTTGAACTCCATAAGCTTGGATAAGCTTCACTTTTCTATTTTGAAAATTACGCCCAAGTGAATCTTGAGTGCTCATCCACAACACCATAACATAACGATGTTCGCTATAGCTAGATGTTCTCGTTGGTCCCATCAAGTCCATATGAGCCAGCTTAAACAATATGGATTTTTAATTAGATGTCCTTTCCAAGGGAAGACAATGAGATTTTCCATATTGGCAACCTTGGCAAATCACATCTTTATGGACATTCTTCAGAGTTGGCAAACCATCTACTAACCTTTTCGAGAGATTTGCTATAATAATTGATAGCAAACATGACCTAACCGAGCATGCCAAATTGCAGCATTATCAGTTTGGCTTGTTTTCTTCACATAAGTTTCTCCTGCTGACATAACAAACACATGTCCTCTCTTCTGTCTAGTAAAAATAATATCATCTATTATTTCTTTCACATTATCAAGAATTTTTACATCTTTTGGGCCAAGTAAGACATGCTTTCCAGAATCAATAATTTGAAGAATAGAAACTAAGTTTTTAGTCAAACCTGGAATGTGATAAACATCATCTAGCTTTACACCACCTGTTCTGGCAACGTCAATTATCACAACACCTTCATTTGCTATTGGATGAGTAGAGTTATCAGCTATGACAATAACTCGATCTCCATGATGTTCATGCATCTCTGAGAATAAGGTGTCATTCCCCGTTACATGGTTAGAACGATCATAATCTATGATCCACTCTTCCTTATTGTTATTGGCATAGTTAACAAAAGTTTGAGTTGGCTTTTGTTCAACAGCCTCAACAGAAAAACAGTGTTCCCATTGGAGTTGATCATCTTCTTCACTTGTGGATGCAACATTGGCCTTAACAAGCTTTACCCTACAACTTTTTTTAATATGCCCAAGCTTTCCGCACCTATAGCACGTGACAAATTTCTTTTCTTATGAATTGGCACCTTTTTCTACATTGAAATCACATTTTCTTTACTAGAATCTTCTCCTTTATTGTTTTTGTTCCCAGATGAATTTTTCTTATTTGGCTTCCCTTTCGAAAAGAAAAATACAAAGTATTCTAGAATGAAGGAAATTTGTATTAATAAGAAACTTTGAGAAAGTGATGCTTAGCCTTCTGATTACAAGAATTATTTATAGAATAAATCTAACTGATGTTTCCACAAAACTCTCCACGATTGACTATACTCACTAAAAGAATATAAAAAAACTAATGATGTTGTGAACAAGTTTCTAACAAAATAGCTAGCTTATTGACTCAGTAAAAAAAAAAAAAAAAAAAACTAAAAACAAGGACTTCATTCCACATGCAGTAAGCTGCACTAATTTTTGATATGATCCAACTGCATTCGTCGACTAATCTTTTGTTCCACCGACACAATATTTGAGAATATCCTCCAAAAAAGGATGGACATTTTAGGTGGCATAATTAAAATAACCAAAAGTTAGATTTTGTAATAATAAGTAAACTTTGAGCTAGATTTTATATTAAAATTAAACCTTTGGTTTTCCTCTCCTTATTTATATTATGTGATTTCATAAATGTAAACCTTTGATTTGGTATTATATATAGCTTAATATGGTTTATTTTTTTCTTATGCATTTGTCTTTTCCATTTATGCATTGAAGCAATATGGAGCACTCTTTATTTGATGAGTTTAATAATATTAGAGATGATGGTGCAAGATCTTACTTCTATGAATAGGATGAGCATTGAAGACGTATTACAACATATAAATAAGAGGTTTTCTAATCCTTTGTGAAGTTCTATTGTTTAAGTATGTTTTTTTAATTTTTTTTATTGTTGTTATTTAAATATATTTTATTTCTCTAATATTAACAATTTATTATTATGTAATGAATTTTTAGTCATTTGGATTTAATATTTTTAATTTTTATTAGGGAAATTTTGAGTTTCTAAGTTTTGGCCTAATTACCACTTGAAAAATTCAGTTTCTAGAAACAACTTCAAGATCCTTAAATTTTAATTATATCAACAGATAGGTCCTTCCATCTATTTTTTCTATCAAATAGATATGGAATTTCGAAAATGTCCTCTTGGTCCTCTTTTTGAAATTGTCTTTTAGCTTATTGGAATAAAAATGATCACAGCCATTATCGCCGCCACAAGCACTGCCACTACCACCACTACTAAGGCTAGTATTGTTGCATATTTTTTTCTTGAAAAGATAAAAAATAAACAAGTGAGTATTTGTTTTCTTGTTTATCTGTGTATTTTCTTCTAACAAGCATTAAAAAAAAAGCAAGAAAATGTTTAATTTAAGTAAAATGAAGCAGAACAAAATAAAGAGAGGGAAAGATAAAGAAAAATTTGCAGATTCAAGATCCACAAATCTAAACAAGGAAATCTAATAGCTAAACAAATTTCAAATCCTTTAACTAAACACGTTATTTTTCTATCATAATCTTCTCCTTCCTTTAGTAACTTCGACCATGGTGGTCGTGGCTATGTTCGTGAAGGCCTTTCGATCCTGGTCAATTTGATTTCACTGCATCGATTCTGCTGTTTTTGATAGGTTTCTTGGTTTGAGTTTTAATATAGATTTTACAAGGAAGATTTTGAAGATGGTGGTGATTTGTTGGTGTTGATCTGCCATTGATGGCGGTGGAGTTAGTTATTAGATTTGGTTGTTGAAAAGGGGAGGAGAAAGACGTGTTTGATTGAGAAGGAAAACGTCTAGGTCCGACATTATAACCCATTTTTTTAATTGAGGGCATTTTCAAAAATTTCCTATTCATTTGTCAGGAAAAAAATATTGATTTTGGATGGAAGGACGTATCTGTTGATGAAATTAAAATTTACGGATCTCGAAATTGGTTTTTTTGAAAACTAAGGTCCTCATGCGTTAATTAGGTCAAAACTTAAAGACCTAATTTTTTTTTTCCTTTTTATTATTATTAATAATTACATAATAAGTAAGGTTAAATCCAAACAAAAAAAAGAAAAATGCACTTTAAAACTACATAACTAAAACTAATAATAGAGAAATTGAAAGGTCATATAAAATCATTTCAAGTATGAAAAAAAAAACTAAAAATGCACTTTTTGTTTACATACTAAGTAAAATTAACCCAAATAACTATAAAAACTTGTTACATAGTAACGAAAGTTTATATTAAATAAAAAATCTTCAAAGAACACCAAAAAATTCCAAAGAGATATATACTATGAAAAAAAAAAAAGTAGAAACATGGAGATGTAATTTTGAGCATGTCCAAGCCCAATAACCAGCCATCCATCCATCGAATCATACTCTCCAAAAAAAAAATGCTATAAACACTACATGTAAAGTGTCTATTTCAGGTGTAGAAAGCATTTCTATATGTGTGTTTTCCTGCTAACTGCATTCTAGACGGAGTAATAAGAAAGTTATAATTATATTCATAAGACTATTAAACAAACATGATGAGATGACCCACCAACCTCAGCCTCAACCTCAATCTCAATCTCAACATCAGCCTCAACCGCAATGCAAGGCTGTAAAAATATAATTAACTATTGGTCGTATATACGAAAGGCACGTTTGAGTTGATTGGAAGAGCAAACGAAAAAAAAAAAAAAAGAGTTCAAAAGGACATTCTTTTATTATGTATGGCATTAATTCCCGGTTGGTAGTCTTAGAAATCATAGCTTTTGACCCTACTTCTTTCTTTCCTGTGGGGACCACAAAAATTCAATTAGCAACCAGCAAGGTGATGTCTGAACTGAAACTCACCAAATCAACTCAGTCAGGTGACTAAATAAAGGCTACTCTCATTATTGCTTTATAGATAGCGTCTTATTATAGCCCAATCACATTACACATGGAGGCATTTCATTTTTTTTTTGTTTTTAGGTATTGCTTCTGCCATTTTTTCAATTATGTATAACAGAAATTGAGATTTCAAAAATGAAAAGATAAAAGGGAAAAAAACAAAGAAAGAAATCCACTTACAGAGTGCTTGGAAATGGAAATAAAAGTTTAATGCTAATTAAGTTTAGTTAAATTAATTCTAATGATAGTTTTATTTAATATGAATTAAATTGAATTCCAACTCAGTAAAATCATATTTTGGAACTGTGTCATATCAACGAAATATATATATATCAACGACATATATTATATTATAAATTGAAATTACACTTTTTTTTAAAAAAATTTCAGTAATATATGTGAGATCATAATCAAGTTTTTATAAATTGTATTCAGTTTTTTGTATCAGTTAAAAAATAAACTTATTGCAATACTTTTAACTGATACAAAAAACTGAATACAATTTATAAAAACTTGATTATGATCTCACATATATTACTGAAATTTTTTTAAAAAAAAAGTGTAATTTCAATTTATAATATAATATATGTCGTTGATATATATATATTTCGTTGATATGACACAGTTCCAAAATATGATTTTACTGAGTTGGAATTCATTTTAATTCATATTAAATAAAACTATCACTTAGAATTAATTTAACTAATGATATTTATAAATTTTTTTATAATTCATAAAATTAGCAATGTCATTAATATTTTGAAAACATTTTAATTTTTTTTATAAGTAATAAGACATTTCAGTTTTTTTAATAATTGATAAAATTAATAATATCATTTAAATTATTTTCAAGTGACTAATAAAATAATAATATATTAAAATCTGCAAGTTACAGGAATCAATAATATCATTAATATTTTTTAATCTCTTAAAAAAATTAATATTTTTAAAATTTTAATTTTCAAAAATAATTTTTATCTATATCTATATAAATCTATATTTATATTTAATGTTTTTTTATTTTTTAATTCTTCAACTACTTTATAATCTACTAGTATTATAATTCGTGCGATGGCTGGAACGATATTAAAGGATGAATTAATCTTTTGTAACATCATTCAAAAATAATACAATTATTCGGAGTGTCAAAATGGATTGGTATGTTGAGTTCAACATAGATTCGCCTAACATACGACTAGGCATGGCCACCAGTTCATTTTGAACCGGAACCGAACTGGAATCGAACCATACTATAGATGAACTGGAATCGGACTGAAATCGTCGGTTTAAAATTTTGAACAAGAATCGGCGGTTGAAGGACTGATTAAAGTTCATGTGAATGTTAAAATCTGAACTTGAACTGATCCTGAACCAGCGGTTCCGATTTGGTTAGAATCCAAAATTTTCTATTTTTATTTTCAAAACGATAATCACTTAGCCTATTTTATACATCCCTAAAAGTCTCAATAATATTTTAATACATGTTATACTTTAGTTACAATTTTTTTAAAAAAATACACTTTACTTTAAAAATTAAAAATCTAAAAAGTAAAATGGTAAAAAAAGAGAGAAATATTTAGTCTAAACTTATATTGTTTTTAACTTTTTTTTTACCATTTTAAATTATTTACTAAGTTTAAAATTACATTCTTTTGAAGTATTTTTCAAAATTTTCTTATAATTTATTTAATTAATAACATTTAAACAAAATAAAGTAATAATTTATTTGATTATTTTGTAAAATTAATTAATTTTATTTTTATATGAGTATGAGCATTCTAAAATTTATTTAAAATAAAATTTATCAATATTTTTTAAATTCATATTAATATTTTTAAAAGAAAGATGTAACATTAGAATTGATTTTAAAAATATATATATATATATATATATATATATATATATATATATATATATATATATATATATATATATATATATATATATATATATATATATATATCGCTGGAAATCGTGATCGGAACCGTCGGTTCATCGGAACTGCACCGAAACCAACGGTTGAAAGGTCGGTTCAAGTTCTACATTTTAAAAATTTTGAACCGTCAGTTCCGTGAACTGGATCTGGCGGTTCAATGAATCAGTCATGCCTGCATACAACACAATTAGGGTCAACATGAACGCAACTCATTTAATAATCATATCAAATTTATTAACACGAACACGACATGTGATACAAACACGTGTAGGTCGCCTAATATAATAAATAGGTTAAGTGAGTCATGTTAACCCGTATATGCCCGTGTATTCCGTCTAGTAATCCCCTAATATCATAAATAGGCTAAATGGGTCATGGTGACCTATATACGACCCACTTAACTTCTTGTTATATTTTTAAATTTTAACCTATTTTACTCAAATTATATTTAAAAATAAATTTTTATATATAAAATGTATAGATTCTTCGAGATTCACAATTAAAATAAAAAATTAATACAACAATAAAGTTTAAATAAAATTTTGTTTGAGTAGTTATGTCTACTCTTACATAAACGAGTTACTCGCCTAACTCGCATGTCAACCCGTGACACAACACGTTTATATTCATGTCATAAATGGGTGACCCATTTATGATTTTTGATATCAATTTAACCTTAATCCTAACCTGTTTATTTTACATGCTAGGTGAATCGTGTTCGTGTGTCATGACCATTTGGACACGCCTAAAAATTGTATACTAAAATGATTGTGAAATGCGTTATAAAAGCATATCTCATTGTGATATACTGAAAAAATTGCAATGCTAAAATGTATCTTCTTAAGTATTATGCGAAGTCTTTCACCAAGATATACAAAAGTAATTTATGGTATTACCTGCATTAAAAAATGCACACAATTTATTAATGTATTTTTCAATAGTTATAATAATTTTGAGAATTTAATTAATTGTATTGAAATAAGAAATTAAATATTTTTTTATTTTATATTTATTAATTTATTATAAATGATTGTTTATTTATTTAAAATATTAATATACTATACTCAAAATTTACTTATTTGAGAAGGAAAGGTTATTTTAGTAATTTTTATTTTTTTGGGTTCCACTCAAAATGACCAATTACAGGTCGACAACTCAACATATTTTTATAAGTCAATAAAAATTTCAATGTGGAATATTAGCTACTGGATTAGTTGTATTTCCGGCATGCCATGTAAGTCACGAGCAGTTGATTGAAAATTTTTAATAGGTTCAAACATCCGATTGCAAAAGTTTTCTGTTGATACACTAAAATAGAACATTTTTCATAATTCAGACACTAAGATTATAATTAACCCTATTTAAAAATAAGCACATATAGGCATTATGAGCTTTAACACAAATATAATTTCCTTTGAAAAAGACTACAAAATTTTCATTCAGAGCATATTTAAATGAATCGGTAAACAGTTTACAAAAATATTTAAACATATGTGCCCCTATTTAAGTATACTCTCATAACCCAGTGACAGTTGAAATAAAAAATCTGAGTGCAACATTATTCTATATTAGAACGACTTTGCAAAACAGTGGTGAAACAAAACTTTCCCTAAAACGACAGAACTTAGTCTTCATTTGTTGCACCTGTTTGTTTTCCTTTTATTCAAACAGTTCAGAACAAATATGAGTTGCCCAAAACTCTCTTCTCTTCACACCCACACGTTTTCATGGCGTTTGTGGATTATTAGTATAGGGTTGTGACCTGTTAAATATTTATATGAGATCAGTTTTAAGAAGTGGAGACACTTTCTTGTTCGAAAATTTTAGCTCCAAATTGTTTTGCATGCACAAAATGAAGAACATTAAATAAGAAAAACTAAATTTGAAAATTCGAAATTGACTCCAAAATTTTCTTTCCCGGTTGTTTTGAATTTTTTGATGGCTATAAAACATGTGAACTGTCAATGTTTTTGTTCGCACCATATCTAATTAACTTATCTTCTCTTTCATCCGTTAATTGACTTCTATTGAAAATTGAGGATGAATGAATAATGTTTTACGGTACAATAAAAAAGAAAAGACAAAAGATTTCAGTTTAATTATATCTTTAATCCAAGTGCAAAGGTAATTTTCTCTGAATAAATAGAACCGAGAAAATGTTTTTCTTTTAATTGGTCTAAACTTAATAAACTTAAAAATAAAGCTAGAAAAAATGGACTTCACCCTTAAGTTAATAGTTTAATAATCGAGTACTTGTTGTTTAAGCGTAGGAAGTGAGAAGGGAATTAGTTCTGATTAGTAGAATGCTAAAGCAATTTCGTTTCGCTCCAAATACTTGTGGATGGATTGATTGGCTCATAATCTTGAAATGATATTGTTGTTTTCTTTTTTTTTTTTCAATTTCTTTTAAACTACCGGTAATTGTACCCTATTATCAAGGATTGACTAATCGGACTCGAGGTTTATTCACAGTTAAGACTCTTTACTTTTCTCTGCAGGTGTGTTTAGTAGGAATCAAACCCCCAAGAGTTCTTCCTACATACCCAGTCTGGGTTGCCAACTAAGGCACAACCTGTAGGTTTTTTTTTTTTTGCACTCTTTAAATATATAGTTAGTTGGGAAAATAAGTAGCAATTTGGGAAAAAACCAACGACCTTTTTCAATGGGAAAAATTATACTTCAAATTAATTTTCTCTTAGACATCACAGAAATACTCATCATTTATATATATATATATATGTGACTTTTTGCTAGATAGGTAAATTATTTCAAATCGGTTAAACTTTTTTGAAAATGGATATAGAGAGAAAAAGGTGATGATATCACAGTGGATAAACCACCCAGGTAAATTACTTTAACTTGCTATGATGAAATTTCTTTTTTCTTTATGTTGAACTAATCTTGAAACTATATATTTATTTATGATTATATTAATGGAAATTTCATTTTAAATATATAGTTTTAGTAGTTTGTATTTAGAATTTATTATTTTCAATAGCTTGTATTAAATCCATTAACAAATATTATTAACTTTTTCTTCAAAAGAAAAATTTATTAACTTTAATAGAATTTGATTCAATTATGTATAATCAATTCCATAGAAGTAAAATGTAAAACTCGAAAATGAATTTTCATTTCTCCCATAAAACATAAATTTGAAAATACATTTCACAAATTCGTGAAATTCTTACTGTATAAGTCGATTTCACGTAATTCGATTTCATGTAATTTGATCATACCAGAAATAGAATATACATATTATAATTAAAGAATTTTAAAAAAGGAAAATGCATCTCTTCTTATATGGCTTTGAAATTAGAAATCCCATCTATAAATTGGATAAATTCACTTACCAATTGAACTAATAGGTGGATTTAGCTATGTATGTTTTCTCTTTCTTATTTCTTCCCAACAATCACAATTTGAATTCTTCCCTACCATTTGAGCATACGTACAAAAAGCTCTATTTGTGTATAGAAGATTAAAAATAGAAACATTGCAAGAAAAGGGTATTGGAATGGAATTGACGTAAAGCAAGTCATATAAGTCCACCGCCTCTACATTCATTGCATTGAGTTAATGCACACCAAAATAGCTAATAATTCTATTATAGTGAAGAACACCCAAATGGCCTGCAAAATTGCTTTGATAGGACTAGAGTGCCCTAATTTCCTCCTTTTCAATTATTTGGAAATATATATTTTTTACATAATAAGGGCAAATTGGGACTTGCTGTAGAACCTTTTTTTATTTCAAAGTTTCATCAATCATGACTTTGAAAAATCATTTTTCAAATTTGACTAATTGGAGGGTAAAGATGGCTCTTAAGTCTTATCTTTTCATTTGTGAATCATTATAAAATAATAGTCACCAAATACAATTAGATATATACTTTTTTTTTTTTTTTTTTTTTTACATTCCTCCATTTTCTTATCCTTACAAACTTCCCTCCACTTCTAATTTTGTGAAATGCATGATGGAGTGCTCAGAAGGATTAGAATTACCTAATAAGCAACTAATAGATCATGCAAATTCAACTTTTCTTTTTGAATAAAATACAGGATTTTTACTACAGTAGAGAAGTGAGTGAATTCTGTACCTATACAAAATAGTATAATAGGTTAACAGGCTATAAATTTATTGTTTAAATTATACTATTTTTCAAATTTTCAATTTATAAACTAGTTTTTATTTTTGTTGTTTGCAATCTTTTTTAGTTGCTTCCAAATTTGATTATCTTAATTTAATATCAAAAATATTTTTTACATTATTTTTATAATATCCAAAAATATGAAAATTTACAATTAATTTGTTCTAAAAATATAAACTAGAATTAAAATCGAATTAATACTGATTGAAACCCAAATTCTCTAAACAAAAAAATTTTGAATCTCATAAAATAATTTACAAATAATTTTTCAAATTATTCGGAACTTAAAATATTAAATAGCTTTTAATATTATTAGTACAAATTTATCAAAAAAATTTATCAATTTAAGTTATAAAATTTTTATAATTAATTTTGATATAAAATTAAGAATTCAAGTTATATTTCGAAGGTAATTAATTATAACTTTTACGAATTTTTTTATCACTAAAATTTTTTATTATTATTATTATTATTATTATTATTATTATTATTATTATTATTATTATTATTATTCGAAAAAAATTTAACATAACTAAGTATTTAAGCCGACGCCATCATACCTCCTCATACCTCAACTTAGCTCGGAATGCTAAGTAAAAAAATTCGATAAACTAAACATCAGTCTCTTCTTTTATGAAATGAATAACAAAATTTTATAAAAGTTATAAATTTATAATTTTTTATATCGCTTTGAAAGTATTAAGTTAATATATAATCACAAAAATTAAATTATGAGTATCACAATAATTTTAAAATGTTGTTGAGATAATTAAACTTTTCGGAAGAAAATATTTTTTTAATTTTATTTTAGAGGAAAACTGAATAAGTTTTTTATTTTAGTTGTTTATTAAAAGGATAATTAACATCTTTATTATTATTGAATAATTTATATGTGTTTAATAATAAATAAAATAATAACTAATAAGATATATAAATAATAAATAATGACCTGTTTTATAGGTAGCAATTAAGTTATTAAAGATTTTTTAAATCCCTCAAGTTATTGAAGATTTTTAAATCTAACCATTCACAATAAAGTCGTTTAAATCTAATGGAAATGGATATTTATCTATAGATATAGAATTTTAAGTTTCGGTAGTGTAAAGAACTGATAAAAAAAATTCAACACATTCCATAGAGTTCTACAAGAAACGAATACCAAGAGCCTAAAGAACTGATAGACAATCTCTTTCTAATTTTATATTAGTTGTTCTTCCTTGTTCTTAAGCCAACTAAGAGCTTCACGAATCCCTATTAATCCGCCATAGCTTGAACCTTTAAATTTGAATACATGATGAGTAAGCCTTGTTCTTAAGAAAATATATGGAGAAGCTAATTCTGCTGCAGATGCACTATCTAATGAGGCTCTCAGATTTTCAAGAGGGTTGCATATAGTGGAAACTCCTTATTTGGGAAGGTAATCACAAGCTGATAATGTAAATGTGTTTTCACCACTGCAAGCTGAAATATAATAAAATTCATTTGAATTGAAAACAAATGATTAGTCGAACTCACGCACAACAGTTAGCTAAGAAAATGTTATAGAATGATGAGAATGATTTACCTATACCCAGTATATATTAAACTAATCACATGATATGGTATTATTGTCTTTTTATTGAGAAAATGACAAACTAGTAAATAATTATTGTGATTGACTTAGGGTTTGTTCGGTAAAATTAGTTATTTTGGTAACTGTTTGCTGTTTTAGAAGCATTTAATTGTTAGCTATTTGAATAATTTTTCACAAAACGTTAAAAGCTACATATTACATCAGTTAATTTTGTATAAAACGGTATCTTAACCTCTAAAAGCTAGTTCAAACACTATATTACTGAACATTATAAAAAATAATATCTAGCTTTGTAACCACTTAAAAAATTGTTACCTAATGCAGCCTTAGTCTATGGATATAACTATAGACCGAGTCTAAACAAATTTTATCATATATTTCATATACAATACTTAGATAAGTATTCTTTAAAAGGAATATATTGAATTATGCGAGAAGGAAATCGTTTTTTAAAATTAATAAAAACTTTATAATTTATTTCTCTTATATGAAAGAAAAGAAAGATATGATTTATGATAGACTCAATTCATAGTCCCGAAATAAAATAATAAAAAATATTATTTTGGAACCACGTTGCATCTGGCTTATGGGGAGAAAAAACAAAGTGAAAATTATTACTATAATTAATTTGATCCATGAAAAGACACGTAAATAAGACTTTTAGCGAATTTCAACTTTTATGAATGTATTTAATGATTTCTCTACCCAAAGCACAACTTACGCAAATAAATTGAATAGACAAAAATATTAAACTCTTTCAAAACAACATGGGAGAAAGAAATTAAATTAAAGTCTTTTTACAAAAATATTTTTCGCAATATCATAAAAGAGTGGGCTAAAGAAGAGCGATGTGGCGTATCTAAATATTTTTTAAAATGATTTTATTAATTATTATAAATTATAAATTATAAATTATAAATTATAAATACAGAAATCCCAATTTCAATATTAAATTAATAGTTTTAAAATGAAGTTTAATTTCAAAACGTCAAGAATCCAAATTGAGACTATTACGCATGGCAGATTGGGTCAATCTCATATCATGCCCCAGCTACCAACCAACCTTTTTCTCTTATGAATAAGCATAGTCCCTCCCCACGTGCACTTGAGGGCTGGAATTTGAATATTCTAAACCAAATTAATTAAGAACTTAAATTTTGAATAGAAAAAGTAATTAAATAGATTAGGTTAGGTTAAAGCTGATTAGGGTTTTGTTCATCTTTGAATGGTTCTAAGGCAAGGCTGGTCTTCCTAATATATATCTTTTTTAGGCTCTCCATTCAATTTGCTTTAGAATATGTTCCTAATCATGAATTCCACACCCTTCTTGTTCAAACCACGACAAAAGAAAAGGGATAGTTAAGGTGAAAACAGAAAAGTAATATTCAATTCAAAACAATACTCTAATATTGTATCATGTGTACCTTTAAAAATGAAATTCTAGATTATATCAATTTCATCATTTTCTTTTTGTTGATTTGACAATGGATGATTCAAATTACAAACTTCATGCATGACGTATCAACTTGTAAATTTTGGTAATCTAGCGTGCATCTTTTCATATTAATAACATAATTTTAGAGTTTTTGACTTCTATATATAAAATATTAATTTGATATGAAGTTACGTAATTTTTCGACCAATAATTTTTAAATTTTCAACCATTTAATAGGTGTTCAGTTAATTTAATTTTTGTTAATTGATGTGTTTAATAAAATGATTTCGTAAGTTAAAGGTGTAATTTTATAAATTAAAGTGACTGATATATCAAAATAAAAAATTAAGGATGTCACAAAGTTAAAATGACAAAATTGAAGAATCAATTTATGTATTAAGCTAATTCAAAACCTTGTTGTATTTAAAATGATTTTCGTATTTTTGAGTCAAAATCCTTTTTTTTATCACTAATATAAATCACAATTTTAGGTTGAACAATTTAAAATATTGTACTTGAATATGTTTAAAAATAAAATCAAAATTATCATGCTACCAACCCCAACGCAGCTAAAAAAGAAATAAAAACTTAAGATCTATTCAACAAAATTAATTATTTTAATAATTATTAATTGTTAATTGTCCTATGAATAATAAAAGCAAATAACGATTCATAATTCGTTTTCTCAAATTTTCATTGCTTTTATAAATGTTGTGTGACCGAAAGTCATAAATAATAAAAACACATTTTGACTAAAGTCGAGCTGTTACACAACATGGCCTTAATTTTCTATATCAATAGCAAAAAAAAAAAAAAGGAAAAATATCATTTCATATCAATCTCATTCATGATATTTATTTTATCGAACAATAATGTTCTTGAAGTTAGAAATCTAGCCTTGTCTTACTTTAAGAATTTTAAATATTACAGAATTTTAAATTAGAACGCCATTTTTCTTTCCAATTTTTTGCTAAACACAACATTATTTTAAACAGATATTTTCTAAATTTGTCTTAAATAATAAATTTGTTACGTAAAAAATGAAGGAAAAAAAAAAAAGAAAGAAAAAGCAGAAAGAAAGGTCTGGACGAGGAAATGTGTTGAAGAAAGCAATCCTAATCGTAACCTGTATAATAATGTCAAACGAAAATCAGAAACAGTGCGTGCAGGTGCAGGAAAGAAAGCGCAACATCCAAATTTTAACACGTCTTCTCGTACCAAAATTGATTATTATTTTTCTGTTATATATAAAAAAATGATAATAATAATTAATTAATAATTTATAATAGCAATATCGCAATCCCATAACAGAAGTTATAGACGGTCAATGTTTGATGGTGACTTTGGGAAATGATGACGACTTAATTCTTGCTCAAGCAATTTTCTTGCCCTTCAATTTGACCAAAATGTTCTTGCAAATGGCAAATATTACTTTGTTGGCCTTGTGTACATTATGGAATAATTTCTATTTTTCTAATCATTCTACTATTTTGTCCTTCTATTTATTTTTTATACTTTTTACGTTAAAATTTTGGTATAATTACTATTTTATTTTTATATTATCAAACGTAACTATTTTTTTTCTCTCCCTTTAAAAATAGCCTATTTTATCTCAAAAAACATAAACACAAAATAGTTAATTTTTTTTGTTTAGAATGGAAAATTGCTTCTATTAAGAGTAACTAGTATTACGGTCCGTGCGATACACGAAGTAATAATAAATAATGAAATAATTTTTTATAACATCATTTAAAAATAATAAATGATCGTGAAATGCATTACAAAATTGTATCGTTGAAATATGTTAAAAAACGTTGCAATGCTAACATATGTCTTCTTAAATATGTTAAATAATTTTGATATCTTTTTTTATTAAAGAATGGTCAAAAAACAATAAAGAGGAACTAAATTTTTTTCTAGAAAAAACTTATGTTACTTATTTTTTTGGATATAAATGAAAAATAAAATTGATAGAAGGAAGAAAACACATATAGTAAAGAGTTGAGATTAGAAATCAATTTTTCTAATGATTAATTTCCGTCAAAGCGTAACTCTAAATGGGAGGGAGAATGAAATAATTTTTTTTTTTTGAAAAAAAAAATTATGTTACTTACTTTTTTGGATATAAAAGAAAAATGAAATTAATTTTTCTCTATAAATTTATTTTTATGATTTTTTTTATTTTCTTTCTAATTTGAAGAGAAAATTATGTGAATTCTTTTACGTTATATTTCTATTTATTTCCAAATAAAATAGTTTTTACTTATTAATATTAATTTTCTTTTCTTTTCTTTTTTCCCTATATGATATTATCTGAAACTATAAAACAACTTATCTTCTTATAATTGTTATCATTACAATTTATCTTCTTACAATTATAGTAAATAACTAATCTCCTCACACTTAGCAATTTAAAAAACTTACACTTGATTGTCATTTAAGATAGGCTTATCTGCTTTTATATATTATATAGATTGTCCAACAAAATAAAAAGATAAAATATGAAAATATTTTTAAATTGTTTAACAAAAAAAATATGAAAATAGATAGAAGGATAATATAGTTGGATGAAATCCAATGTTCGGGATAAAGTTACCTATTTTTGAACTACAGAAATAAAACAATTAGTTATGACAAAAATATAGAGACAAAATAATAATTATTCTAAACTAAAAATTAAGTATATATATAATTTAGAAAGACTTTATTCACACACATCAACGAGTCTAATAAATTTGTTGACCTATTTACTTATATATAGTCACGAAGTGGTTTTCTTTTTTGCATATTATGTTTTTAAATTTTTTTTTGGCATATATTAATAATTATATTAGAATAATCCAATTGGTTATTAAAACATAAAAGTTGGGTGTTGGTCAATAGTCAATTGGTCAATTGGTAAATTGGTCAATTGGTCAATTGCTCATGAAATTTACATTTATATGTCCGTGCAGCTAACTAACCGTTAATCAGTGCATTGCAATTTGTATGATCAATTGATCATCTTTGGCTGAATGCATAAAATTCAGCTTTGTACCGCTTTTAAGTTTTAGTTTCACCTATTTAATACTTTAATTTATAAAATTACGTTTATTAAATATATTAATTTTTAAAATATTTATATTAGTATATTTTTATTTATAAATTAGATTAATTAAATACTTATATAAATTATTGCATTATATTTTTAGGTTTTAGTTCAAATTTCTTTGTAGAAAACCGAATAGATCAAAATAACTGAAATATTGTCTTGATCGGTTAAATTTTGGTTTAACCAAAAAATAATTGAATCAATATGTTCTTTTTTATCGATTTGATTCATATTTTTAACTAATTGATTGATTACTTTAAAATTTAAAAAATGTAAATGTGATTATTCAGTTTAGTTATGTTTCAACAAAGAAAATCCTATTACCCCTGAAAAAAACTGAGAAAATTTTATTATTTTTTATTTAGACTCTATTTGTTTTCGTAAAAAAACGTGCATAAAAATAGTTTTTATAATTTTACGTTGTTTGGAGCGTTCTGGAAAATATTTTCCTGAACAAAGAAAAATTAAATTATTTTTTAAGGAAAATAACTTTCTGTTTTTTAGAGAAAAAAATATTTTTCAGATATTAACAAATCTTATAAATCCATATTTTTTTTAATTTATTAATCATTATAGTCACTACTATTAGTCATCATTTACCACCGAGGCTTTCATATTTTACATTTTTTTGCATTCTTCTCATATTTAAAAATAAAATTTTTAAATTATAAAATTTCTATTATTATTAATATTTTTTACGTCTTATGAGATAAAGACTTTAATATTTTTAACTAATTTTCAATATTACAACCAAACAATGAAAAATAAGTCATTTAGAAAATATTTTTTAACAAATTATTTTTCTACGAGTTATTCTATGGAAACGAATGAAATATTAGTCTTATTAGTTTGTTTTGATTTTCTATTTTAAAAATTTTATTTACCTAGTTATACCTATTAATTTTAATTTAACCGAATGCTCACCGTGTGAATAATAAATTATAATGTAGCTCATAAAAAATTATTTTAAACATATTGTTACTTTGTAAAGGTTACATAATAAATAAATATAATGTAATCAAATTATTTTAATACAGCAATAATTAAGAATCCATTTTACTATTACTATTTACGATGAAACAAAAAACATTATTTTCTTAATCGTTCCTTTCGAAATCAAAATTTGGAGAAAGAGAAATGCAATGCAAGTACAAGATGGTTCAAAAAAAAAAAAAAAACGTAAGGTCTCCCTTGCTTCAAAACAAAGTTAGGTGCGTTACAGGAATTGGCCCAGCATTTAAGACAAAAACAAAACGGGAAAAAGCAAAAAGTGAATTCCTAGAATAATAAATATCAGCTTTAAATAGGGGTATATTTGGGAAAACGTATAGATGAGAAGATTGAAATTGGACGTCACGATAGCAACGGTCGTCAAATTTTCTGTCAAACCTAAACACCTTCCGCACACTTTCTCTCTCCCTTCCACACACTTCCAAATTTAGAATATCTTTTGACCTAACTAACCAAACCCATAACACAAGATTAAAATTTGCTTCTCAAAAAAAAAAAAAAAAAAAAAAAAAAAAAAAAATCAAGGATTATAAACAATTAAAACAAATTTCAAAAATTAATTCAAATATTCTTAAAAATTTTGATTTTCTTCATTTATAAATCTATTAAATAACAATAAATTGTTTTTAATTGTTAGACTGATTAATATGTGAATATAATACAACAAAATTGGTAAATTATTGTGAAAATATTATAATTAAATGCATTTGTAACAAAAGCATTACATTAAAAATGCATTTATAACTCATGAAACAGATTTTGAAAGTACAAATTTTGGAAATAAAAATTAATTCAGTTGATAAGTAGACTTAAAAATAAATAATTATTTATTTTATTAATTAAAATATATTGTATTATTATTTGTTTAAATAAATGTTTTCATGCACAATACAGAAAGTTATTCAAATAAAATATTTGAGTAATAACAATTTAAGGTTCCAAACCTGTCAACATATGCAACTATATTGTTAAATAAATTTAAAAAATCAAAGTAAAATAAGTATTTTAATTATTCATCTTAGTTAAAGCTTAAAAATAAAATAAAATGAATGAAAATTTAAATAATATATATGGATAGACTACAATAAACACCGACGTATACACACACACACCCCACTACTAGAATGCCCGCACCAGACACACAAACACACACTCCCTCTACAACTTTCTCTCTCTTTCTGCAACAAACGACGAGATACTCCGCGCTGGCAAGATTCCCTTCCCTGTCCTTCTCCGACTGTTTCCTTTTCCCTTCTGCTTATCTCTCTCTTTCTCCGGCTCCGCTAACCCTAACAAAAATTTTCCCGAGAAACAAACGGACCTACACAATCTCTATTATCATGTTGACTACTTTCTTCTTCATTATCATCTCCTGATAACATTCTTACACCTACCACAGTAATTAAAATAATAAAACCAAATCCCAACCTCCATAAATTAATTTTTATTTATTAATTTATATATATTTTTTTAAATATGGGCTGCACTACTTCCAAGCTCGATGATCTTCCGGCGGTGGCGCTTTGCCGGGAGCGTTGTGCTTTTCTCGATCAAGCTATTCTCCAGCGTTTTGCTTTCGCTGATGCTCATAATGCTTATATTCATTCTTTAAGAACGGTTGGTAATTCTTTGCATCATTTTATCGAACAAGATTATGGCGTTTCTGGTTTTGCTCCTTTATCTCCTAAGCTTAATTTACCTCCTCAAAGAAAGGGCGATCCAGTTAATCTCAGCGATGAAGGTACTAGTTCGCCTAAAAAAGCTCATATAGCTCACCACTCACGCTCGAACTCCGGTTCTCACCTTCAATTCCACTCCGATTCGGACTCTGATGGTGACGATTCTGATTCTCATCTCCACCATTCTGATCACTCCTCTCCTTTACACCACCCAGGCGGCGTTGGTCATGTTGAATATATGCCTTCAGAATATATGAATGGTGAGAACGATTCATATCCTGGTGGTGGGTTTCTACATATGAATTATATGAAGAAAGCTGCGACGCCCTCTGTTGTTTATGAGCAGAGGCCTATGACTCCTGAGACTGTTCATTTTGGCGAATCTTCATCTTCTTATTATTATCCTAATAATAATAATAATAATAATAATAATAATAATCCCTATCCAGTGAATTATTATGGATACCCAAATTATGGTCCCGGTGGAGTTCCAATGAGTGGTTACTACGGGTCTTCGCCTCCATATGGATCTTCAGTTGCACCGCCTGCTGTGGCTTCCTCGTCGAAACCACCGCCACCTCCTCCTCCGCCTCCAACAACTTCAACTTGGGATTTCTTGAATTTCTTTGAGAGTCATGATAATTACTATCCGCCTTACACGCCGAGTAGAGACTCGAAGGAATTGAGGGAAGAGGAAGGGATTCCTGATTTGGAAGATGATGATTACCAACAAGAGGTGGTGAAGGAAGTTTATGGACATGAGAAATATGTTGGCGCTGGTGGCGGAGGCGGCGTTCCTCCCAGTAATAATTACTCGAAATCAGTGATGATGGAGGATGGGGGTGCTAAAGCTGGTGGTAGTACTGAGGCCTCCCTTTATCAAACGAGACCGAACGTGTCCATGGATAATGATGGTGGACTGGAGTATGAGGTGCACGTGGTGGAGAAGAAAGTTGTAAATGATGAGAGGTCAGACGAGCAAAGAAATGCTGGATTTAAGCGAGGAGGTGGGTTTCGGGATGTGTCTCAAGTGGCTTTTGAAATCAAGATTCAATTCGAGAGAGCTTCTGAGTCTGGGAAAGAAATTGCTAAGATGCTCGAAGTCGGAAGGCTTCCTTATCAGCGAAAACATGGTGGGTATAATGGTTTCATTATAGGTTTTTTTTATTAATTTTTTATTTTTTAAATAAATATTTTATTTTTTAAATAAATATGTTATTTTTTATGTGATTGAGGAATTGCCACTGTATACCTGCTTGCTTGATCTGTACCGGTTATTGCAGTTTTGGTGTCTAATTAAGTAATGAATTAGAGATAAACTTCAATGATAGTTCTAATGGTTGGTTTATTTGTTTTATTGAAGTGAGATTTCATTTAGCTGGAGTTTAATTTGCAATTTTGTGTCTTTGTTGAGCAGTTGCTAAGATGTTGCACGTAGTCACTCCTTCGTTATCTGTAGTATCCTCACAGCCATCTACTTCTAAAAGTATTGAACCCTCTTCCTCTGCTGACAAGGCTGATCCTGCCTACTTGGAGATTGAGGAAGATTTGGCAATGAGGTCTAAAAACCTTTCTTCTACCTTGCAAAAGCTGCATCTTTGGGAGAAGAAACTCTGTAATGAAGTTAAGGTATTATTTGTCTTGTAGATTTCTATTGTTAAGCTGGGCTTCAATCTTTCATTCTTCCATGCAATTTGATTTCTTCAATTCAAACTTCTTTGTTGTCCTCTAAAGAATGCCAGCTTCCTTACTTTTACATACAATTTCTATTCCTGCGCAGCCTCATACTTTTTGATGAACGAATGCAGCTTCATTTCTGTTCAGAAAATAAATAAATAAATAAAACCTTTTTGAATCTGCTATATTGTCCATATTTATGTTTGTTCATCTCAATCTGATGCAGTGTGAGATTTCTGTCATTGTTTTTGCTTTGAAATCTTATTGTAGGAAGTTCTGAGTAGTAGTCATCTAATATTTTTACGTGAATGATTTTTTCATTTGAAATAGATTATAGTTAAGACAAACTCTGCTACTTCCACTGCCTATATCTTTTTATAACGATGTATGAGCCGACTTTTCTTGATTACCAATAATAATAATAATAATAATAATAATAATCTTTTATTATTTCTTACTTGGCCTTTTCGTAGTATTTTTGCCGCAATATGGGTTCAAAACACTGAGGCGATATATATATATAGGGTTCTGCATTATTTTGTGGATAGTAGTCTTTATATGCCTTTTATTTATAGATTACATCATTCTGTTCTTTTGCAGGCTGAGGAGAAAATGCGGGTACTTCATGACAGGAAGTGCCGCAAGCTAAAGCATTTGGATGAGAAGGGTGCTGAAGCTCATAAAGTTGATGCAACTCGAATTTTAATTAGGAATCTATCCACAAAAATAAGAATTGCAATTCAGGTTGTAGACAAGATATCTGTTACAATAAACAAGATTCGGGACGAGGAGCTATGGCCTCAATTGAATGAATTAATTCATGGGTATGTTGGCATTTCTTCTTCTGTGGTTTTTTGCAGTCCTGTACCTGCTAAACTCTGTTCTGAACTTGTGTTGCTCTTTCCTCTCTATACTGGAACCATTGGCTGCAATGCGTCTGACCATCTTATCCATCTGCTTTTGTTTGACCGTGATATCTGACCATTTGATTGTGTTGATATTATTTTTGAGTACACTTTTCTGGCCATGATATTCTGGCTCATGTCTTTATTGTTTTTTTGCTGGCTATAAAATTGCATAATCAATATATTTGATGCAAGAACTATTTCATTAATATTGTGACAATCGTTGTAGTTTTCATGGGTCATAACTTCTAATCTAAGGTTAATGTGCAGATTGTACTTCATATTTGAAATATAGATGTGATGGTTAATTATCTTGCACCTTGATCATGGTAGAATTGTTAGGTTAGGAGAGAGCTTTGACTTGGGAGCAACAAGGAATTTAATAAAGTGGCTTCTGCAACTTGGGTAGTCTTCTACAAAATAATATTAAAACAAACTCCCGATAAATAATCTAAGGTATCTTCCTGGGGCATTGAAATGCCAGTTGCAGAGTAAAATATATGTGCCAGCATGGTAGTTTATACTTAATTAGAACTGACTCATGGTTACATCTGTAGTTGTCAAATCGGGAATTGAATCGAATGGTAAGATTTGGTTGATCAATTAAAAATCATTAATTTATCATAGTTGATGCTTGTTGGTAGATCTTGTTAACGATCGTGATTGACAGTGCTGTTGGTTCACTTGTGTGTGAAACTGAGAGATTATTAATGCTTTATGTTGTTTGGGAGAGATTTTTTATGTGCATATCTGAATAGCATGCAGTTCAAAATTTGTTCAGTTTGTTTCATGAAATAGTGTAGTGCGGTTACTTCTAGGATAAGGGAGGAGACCTTTGCTGATTAAAAATCCAGCTGGTCCTTTAAGCTTCCTTTGAGGGTAAGCAATTGTGACTTGACTTTTCAGAAGTAATAGAGTACTCACTCAATGTTTTTGATGTTGTTTGCTTTCCATGTGTTTATGTTCGCACTTTTTATGGATGGAGTGGATTTAAGTAGAAATGTTTGATCAAACATCTAAGTGGTATTGGTAAGCATGGCACTTGTTTCAAAAGAAAGGGAGTCAGGAGCACTAGCTCTAAGTTGTTGTTATCCACAAAAGTTTCTGGGACATATTACTTATAACTTCAACATATGCATAATATAAAATGGTATGGGAGTTACAATCACTACCTTCATGTTCAATTGTTGGAAATTCTTGTGTCCCTCGGTCATCACAAGCACTAAACTGGAGCTCTTTATTGGATCAACCATCCATGTGTAACTGAAGCTACAGTTGAAGCCAGTGGCAGCAGGTTTGATGTTTGTGAAGCAGACTTTTGATTCATTATATTCTCCTATTACTTTTTTTTACTTAAGATATATGGCCTATGGTTGAGCTAGCTATCAATAGATATGCCAATTTGAATGATCCAGGAAAGTTAAACATCTCATGATATGGAATGTTCTTGTTTCATTGAGGACATTTTAATGTAAATTAAAATTACTTTCTGAAGGAGATGTGCCAAACCCCAACCATCCCCGCCGCCTTCTCTTAAAGCTAAAGAATAGAGCTAATGTTTGCCAATTAACATAGCAGTGTAGGTGTAAAGAATATTCCATTGAGTAATGGTGCAGTGGTTTATCTTCAATAAGTTATGAATTCATGTGCAGGCTATTAAATAATATCCTGTTGATATACTCATGGTTTATTATTGTTGTGGTTCGTTATTATTATTATTATTGTTGTTGTTGTAGATGTGTACAACCCTTTTTTTCCTTGGGAGTGGTGTTTAATTTGGAAATTTAATTCTTTATGGGGGAAAACATGCATGTGAGTTCCAAATTTAACTATATGGTTTAAGTTCATTCTTGGCTCTAATGTATTTGGCCAATTCTCATTTCAGGTTAACCAGGATGTGGAAAAGTATGCATGAATGCCATCAGAGTCAGTGTCAAGCAGTTAAAGAAGCCAAAGGTTTAGGTTCTATTGGATCTGGTAAAAAGCTTGGTGATGATCATCTTAAGGCGACATTGCAGCTTGAGCATGAGCTTCTTAATTGGACTTCCAGCTTCTCAAGTTGGATAGGTGCCCAGAAGGGTTACGTGAGAGCCCTGAATAACTGGCTTAACAGATGTCTTTCACATGAACCAGAAGAAACAGCAGATGGAATTGCTCCCTTCTCTCCTGGTAGGATGGGTGCCCCTCCAGTTTTTGTAATCTGTAATCAGTGGGCACAAGCTATGGAAATAATATCTGAAAAGGAAGTAATTGATGCTATGCGAATTTTTGCCTCAAGTGTGCTTAAGCTTTGGGAACAAGATAAACTAGAAATGCGCCAAAGAATGATGATGAACAAGGATTTGGAGAGAAAAGTTAGGAACTTAGATAGAGAGGATCAAAAGATACATAAAGAGATTCAGGCATTGGATAAGAAAATTGTTCTGGTCTCAGGGGATGCTTATAGTCTTTCAGTGACTGGAAACGCTGTATATCAGAGTGATACTAGCAATAGCAGTCTGCAGGGGAGTTTGCAACGTATATTTGAGGCCATGGAGAAGTTCATGGCTGATTCGGTAAAAGCTTATGAGGAACTCATTCAGCGCAGTGAAGAAGAAAGGCTTGCTCGAGATCATGAGAGAGTTTCATAGGGCTGTATGGTGCAATTAGAAATGCTCTCTCTTTTATACAAGCTGCATTGCTTATCTTGTGCAAATCCTATGAGAAATTGTGTGAAGCCCAGGCTCTGCCAGAATATTCAGCATGGAGTTGGCCCTGCAGTGGAGTTATTGCTGGTTGTTTGAAGTCTTCAATTGAGGGCAGACTTCATCATGAGGTTGGTGGTTGTGGGTCCGGGCTCAGTAACGTGCCATATTGCTGGTTAAGATTTTTTTGGAGGATTGAATTGGGAGTGGTGGGATGATCTCTTCTCCATGAGCAGTGGCTTTTACTCATATCGAGGCAATCACTACAGCTGAGTAGTAATTTGCAATTGATGGACATGAGATCAAGCCAGTTTAAACTAAACTGAGCCACTTAATGCATTTGGCAATACAGATTCTAGGTAGCTCATGGGACTGCATTTGAGAACAGATATTCTGAATCCATGAGCTACCTGTCGATGCCCTATGGGCAAAGTTGCCATCAATATGCCATCAAGTGTGATTGTATGAGGCTTTGATGAAAGGCAGGCGGGAATAAGCTTTTAACCAATTGAAGGATAGACGGATGTGTAACCTGGCCATTCTAAGTGAAGCACATTTCCCCTAAATTTTGATTAGTTCAGGTATAGGTGTAAAGGGCTGTCAAGGTCGACGCAAGTCTGAAATTTCCAGATATCAGATAATGTATGTATGGTAAAATAACTTCTTTTCTTTGTTCCTTTTTCTTTTCAATTATTTATTTATATTAATTAATTAATTTTTGTACGGGCCTTTTCACTGAAAAGACTTTCAATAAAGAGTATTACTGAAAATATAGCCAATAAGATAATAGTATTATTCCACGCAGCTACAGAATGTATTGATATGGGTTGCTGAGGTATTTTTGTATTGCAGATCCTATTCTGTAAGGATAATAAACACTAGCTGCCTGCTGGTGTGGCTAGAGTCTCTCTCTGCACTTGGAATAAATTAGTGCGCAGCTCAAGGCATGTAAAAGTGAACGTGGTTCAAACTCCAAAGTCCTGTTGATGGGCCTGCCTTCGGCTTTGATAACTCGAAATTTTCTCAAAGCTTGGTGATTGGCCTGCTCAATCTAGTGAGGTTTTTTTGAAAAATAATGCGGTTGGACAGAGTATGAGAATCTTTTGGGTGGGAGATATCGAGTAGTACAGAGTATCATTGTGAAACTGAAATGACTAGAAAAAATATAATAATAATAATAATAATAATAATAATAATAATAATTGAGTGAGAGGTGATTAGGACATTTTGGTTGTAACGCACGATGGAGTTTGCTTTATCTGGGTTCCGCGAGTCAGAAAAGTTTGTGATAATTGTTGGCGGGGTATGCAGAAAGAACAAGTCTGTTTCTGATTATCTTTGACATTTTTTGCCCAGTGACATAATTGGACACTCGTACAAGCTTTTAAAAATAATTCCATTATGCACAAACCATGTCTTTTTTCATTAAACGAAAAATATTTTTTACTATTTTCAATTCGTTTTCACTGAAATGAATTTCAATTTACCTTTTAAACTTGTGAAAAAGCTTAATTATTGTTCTATTGTTCTTTTTATTTTCTTTTCTTTTTTCAAAGCTCCATCTCTCCAACTCCAATGAGGAGAAAATATTGTAAAAAGGAGGAAAAAAGAAAGGAAAATAACTTGTGCACATGGCCGTGGTAAAAGAGAAATTAGCTCATGGAGGAGCAATGGTGGAAGACTTTTGAAACATGTATTGACCGATTTGAATGAAAAACAATAAGGCTAAATGGCTTAAGTCGTGTTTGGCACAACAAGAATCTCTATAGATGGAATGTCTATAATGTCCTCGGTAATTTTTTATTTAATTGGATGAGGGACCCGTAATTTGAATTTTAAAATCTACATTTT
Source organism: Jatropha curcas (assembly GCF_041381405.1). Classification (NCBI taxonomy): domain Eukaryota; kingdom Viridiplantae; phylum Streptophyta; class Magnoliopsida; order Malpighiales; family Euphorbiaceae; genus Jatropha; species Jatropha curcas. The sequence goes on from NC_143151.1 coordinate 24,159,052, forward strand.
CTTTCTACTTTATTAAATGTCCAGTCTTTAACTAGCGAATAAGCAAACTGTGATCTTTTAACAAAACAAAACAATAAAGAAAAACAATTCTCTTAATAGAGTTTGACAATCAGAAATCACACGATCAAAATAAGAGCAATTAACAAAATCCTTTTGCAAAGCTTGAGTGGCAAGCAAACAATCGCTCTTAAGTAGCAATGGTTGTTGAAAGCGTTTCTCTTTCAACAAACTTAATGTTTACCATTAAAGAGTTAGAAGGCAACCCTAGATTCATCGTCTTTCCATCGACACTTACCCGTTGGAATATGGGACAATCCAGCCTGCACCCTACATCAAAGGATGTTTTAACATTAACCTTAAAAATGCTGTCAATCTGGTGGTCTCCACTTTAAAGTAAATTGCAACAGCTTTGTGGTTTCTAGTAATGGAAGTTATTGAATTGTAATCAGGTGATGATGTTAATATGATGTATAGATATGATGATAACATTGACGCAAATTATTGGGGCATGAGGTTTTGTCAAATTCCATAGTTAAAGTAGAGGAGAGAGAGTGTAAGTTTCAAATTTAAATTCAGTATTCTTCATCTAGACATGGCCATATTCGGTTTTAGGAACCGAAACCGTGCGGAATTGAAACCGGAGGCTTGCGGTCAGGTTCCGATTTCAAGTTTTGAGGAATCGTGAACCGTTGGTTCCAAGAACTGAATGAAACCGATATTTGTTCCAACCGGTTAGAACCGACAGTTTCAACAATTTTTTTTTTTTTTACTTTTTAAAAATTTTTTGTGAACTTCCCAAATTAACCATGTTAACAACTATATAACGGCTAGTTTTAAGGGTATTTATAGAAAGTTGATTTTTTGGATTTATTATAAATACACATTATTTTCATTTATCTTCACGCAAAATTATTTCTCTCTACTCTCCAATCTTTCTAAGCTCTCCCATTTATAATTGTCTAAATTATTGTCAAATAATTTCTTCAAATTCGAATATTTAATTATTGTCCAAGCCCCTTTTTTTTTTAAAAAAAAGTTCAAGCCTTTTTTTATATTTTTAAAGGTTTTTTTTAAAAATTATTTCATGAATATTTAAATTTTTAATTTTCAATAAAAATATTCTCTAATTTTTTATTTTGTAATTATGCGATTCGCTGAAAAATTGATCAAAGAACTGGTCAAAACCGTCAGTTTTAAAACCGTTAAGGAACCATAGCCGGAACCATTAGTTTTCGATTTGGTTCCGTTTCACTTTTTATGGTAGTCAGTATAAATAATTCTTTTTTATTCTAAAAAAACTATAGATGATATTCTGTTTTTATTTTTGGTGATAGGTAGGCTATTTCACGTCATAACAGGATAATTCTATCAATAATATTCATGAAGTTAAATTTGATATTGCTTCCTCAAATAAGCAAATTTAAAATATCCTCTCTCTCTCACTAAGTTTTTTTTTTTTTCCAATCCAACCAGGGAGTTTAGAAAATATTATTTTTCTAGTGTAGATTCTAAATTCCATTGGTTGGCTGTGCACGTTTATCGACAGCTTAAAGAGGCATTTGTGCGGAAAAAAAAAATAAAAAAGAAAACAAACTGCTGTGGACATCCATTAGCATCACAGAAAATCATATAGAAAAAAAAAAATGTCTTCCCCATCAAATCCCTTAATTTTTTTTAATTTATTATTATTTTTCTTCATTTATTTATTTATTTTCATGCACATATTGACACATCTCAAATCTTTAAAAGGCTGCATATATTCAGTTCTTGGCCAACCAAAAATCACTTTGACTGTCTCTCTCTCTCTCTATTTTGTTGTCCGAAGGAATGTTTGATGATAGTGACTTTTACAGTGAAGTAGCTAAACTGAACTGCTTATAGTAATTCTTGAGTACACCAAGCCCTAATTTGTGGTTGGTCTCCTATGCTTCTTTTTGGAATTTGGTTGGAATGAATATTTAAGTCTTGTTTGATTAAAAAATTTTGTATAATTCATTTGAAATCTTATTTTAATATAATAATTTCATTTTTAAATTTTATGAAATCTTTAGGTCCTGTTTGTTTTAAGAGTTTCCTGATGTTTGAAACATTTAGAAAAGTCTGTTAAGAAAAATTACTTTTATGTTCAAAGGAACAACAAATTGTTTAACTTTCTCATTTTAGGAGAGAAAAATATTTGAATATTGACAAATTTATTATACAAAAGAAATAGCTTATGGATAAATATTTATTAATTCATTAATTATTGAAATTCACCGTTATCGACCATCATGAATGAAGACTATCATTAGTCACCACTACTAGTCATATATATATATTAAAATCTAATAATAAAATTTTTATAATCTTATAAATTATAAATTTTAATTTCTTAACTAATGTGTAATATTACAATCAAAAAATAGAAAGTGGGTGATTGAAAAATATTTAGCAAAGAGGAAAATGATTTTTATCAGAAAATATTTTTTTAAAAGTAAGATATTTTTCAAAATGAAATAGAAATTTCTAATCTTCACATGAATGATTGGTTAATAAAGTTTTAAATAAATTAATAAAATAAAAATTAAATAATGAAATTTTGAATAGATGGGTTGGCGAAGAAGCACATCATTATTTGTGACAGAGCTATTGGTAGGAATATATGCCTTAAACTAAATAATTAGTGTTAAAATTCGAATCAAAGTTCACAAAATAAAACAAATAGTATCTAACGTAAACTAAAAACAATTGATACCAAAACTTTTCTACATTTTTTATACGTAGACCTGTGCCATGATTCTGCTTAATAAAAACGGTACAGGCATTTCAATGTTTTTAAAAATGAAATCATTTGATTCTCCATTTTTGTCCCAATATGAACACATTATTACATAATCACTTGATACTGCCTTTTATCGCTTATTAGAAGACTAATAATGTCCAGCTTTCCTCCAGGTCACCCTTTCCTATTAATTAATTAATTAATTAATTAATTAATTAATTTGTTTGTTTGGATAAATTTTAAATTGAACATAATTAATTTAATTCTTAATTATACTTAATGCTATCATTATTTTATCAAAATAATGAAGAATTAAAATTTATAGGATACATGTAAAATTAAATTGTAGTACACACTTAGAATTATTTTGTCTTATTATGCTTAATGCTTTCGTTTAGTAGCAAATGTAACTAATTATGAGTTTAACGGTACATTAATTAATTATTAAATTTATAACTATAGTAATGTTATCTTTTTGGTGAAAAAATAATAATTTGGTAAACATGGTGGGAATTCCATTCAGTTGTTGTCTCGATCCATTTTGTTTTATTTCAAGGACTGAATTTTCATTTCGTCCTATCTCATTTTTGAATGAGGCGGGAGTACACATGTTAGGATATTATTATGATCTAAACTTGATTTAAGGACCTCATTGTAATAGATTAGGCCTCAACTGCTTAAATACTGACTATTATGCTTTATTTTGTAATTTTGGTTTATTGCTGAGTTTAGGTCCACGTGGTTCATATTGCTAAGTAGGATAGCCACCTGGAAACAATATATAACTAAGCTGTAATGTGTTAATTACATTCTTAATGAATCAAATATCAATTTCTTTATCTCTCTATCTTTCTCTTTCTCTATGTCACCCAAATCACCACAAAACCCTAATTTCAACCCCCTCCTTTGTCAGATTCAATGCCCAAAGGATATGACAAACTGGTATCAGAGCCGTCCGACCTAGACCAAACACTCACTTCCTTATTCCCTGTTCTAAACCAAAAGACTGTAATGATGAATGCAACGTGCGCGGATGCAAAACCTACAGAAGCGATCCTTGGTCCATGAAAAATCAATTGACGATTTGAGTGACTAATTCTACGATTGGAGGAGACGGTCAATTGGAGTATCGCCAATTCTCAATCTGAGCTACTAGAACTAAGATTAGTAGTGAATACCCTTCATGCAAATCAAACAAAAATGTTGGAGGATCTTTCCCAGCAAGTGATGTAGTTGATCGACTTATTAAAGATCGCACAAAAAGGTAAGACTCAAATATCTCCTTTGATAGATGTGGAGAACACTAAGGGTGTGAATGAGGATAAGGGTATTTTGCAAACACCTAACAATTGGGAATTGGGGAATCATATGTCCCTCCTAACCCTAAATTTTCAAATTCCCTAATTTTGGGATTGGATTGTCTCGTGTCCCTCCCAACCCTAAATTTTCAAATTCCCAATTTATTAGTCATAGTATTCTTAATGGACGTTGGTGGGCATTCTATGTATTTCCCTAGACAGTCCCCTCCTAGAATAGGTTATACCAATCATTTTTTTAATATGACCCAACTAGCCCAAAGAAACCTTTAGAATAGCACACTAAACCTTAAAATGGACCTTCCTTTTTTGATGGGACCAACCCACGAGGGTGGATAAGGAAATTTCACAAATATTTCCTTATTTATGGTATCCAAGAACCTCAAATGATTGAATTAGCCAGTCTTTTCTCAGCAAATGCACCTGATGCTTGGTTACAGGGTTGGCAAATTCATAATGCCAATGCTACTTGCACTCAGTTTGTTGATGATTTGTGTCGTAGATTTGGGGAACTAACCCTAACTGATATTGTGGAGAAGTTCAATAAGCTCCACCAAGACAAGACAGTTCCATTAAAACCAGGAAAGATTTGAGTACCTAAATCTTTAATGAAAAAACACAATCTTAGACTGTTTGAGTCTTATTTTATTTCTAGTTTTATAAATGTGCTTAATTCTCAACTTAGATCTATTGTCAAGCTTTTACACCCAACTACCTTCATTGAGGCTTTTGAACAAGCTAAATTGCAAGAACAATCAATTGCTGCCCGATAGGTGTTATTTTTATAGTATTTCTAATATAGTTTTATTATGATTTTTAGTATTTTTAATTACTTCAATTAGTTTTATTTATGTTTTTGTTTAAAGCTTCCTTGGATCATATTTCACTTGATCTTGATGAATTTTATAGGATTTTTATTGGAAACCAGCAAAAAATGCAAAAGAGGATTAAAAGCAAAAAATTGGCCATGACATCCAGTAAGAAGCATGCCCAGGCATGCTACCCAGCACCCTCGTGTTACTTGTAGAGTTCAACTTGGGCTGAAATTTTGGATTAACCTCGTGCCGCCTGTATAAAGATACTATGGGACGTGCCTTATTAAGGTTGAATTCCTATTTAGACACTGTGGGAGTCCTAATTGGGAGAAATACAAAGCATAAACAGTTTCCTATCCCCAAAAGATTTCTTCCTCAATAGAGATTCACTTTCCTAAACGAATATGAAAATATTCCAGAAAGTCTATATAAAGAGAGAGACTAGCCATAATCTAGAGACATCCATTGTATATTCCATCTTTTGTTCTATTGTTGTTCACTCTACGTAGTTTCTCTCTCTCTCTAAGACTTCAAATATCCAAGTTGGTGCCAAGATTCAAGAAAACCGCTCAAGCAAATCGTCAACTAGTTTTTATTTCTAAACTGTTTTCTTGTTTATTATTCATTATGAGATTATTTTACAAGTTTAATTGAGTTTAATTTATTTATTGAACTAAATTCATATACTAGGAATTTGATGTAGCTTAATTTCTATTCCAATTTATAATATTAGAATTGTTTTTCCTTGTTCAAGATATAATTTATTATTAAACTTAATTCTTCTAGGCAGAGTTTCTCCCCTGAATTGATTTATTTCATTAATCGCTATCGGGAGAAGGGTTTTTGATATGTAAAAGGTAATAAATTACATGAGAATAATAACTTAATGTGGAAGCTATATGGTTTGACCCATGGGGGGTTTCAAAAGTTAACGACCTTAAGTTATGAATTCATAAACAAATCATAAAACTTAATTATTTAATTCATGTTTGATTGCGCTATTAAAATATAGGTGATTAGACCAAGTCAAAATAACTAATAATAAATCAGGAGAGCTTGTTAACGATTTTAGGGTTGTTTTCTCTACTTGAACAATAAAAATTGATTATCAAACTAATAAAATAAATTGGATAGAATTAAGTGAAGTCAAAATCCCTAGTAGCTTTTAATCCTTGATTTCTTTTCATCAAATATTCTTGTTTGATTTCTTATTCATTGCTTTATTTTATTTCTTTCATTTCTACAATTATTCTTCTTATTGTCCTTTAGAAAATGGTAGGGTAACATAATTTTGGTGCTTAGTATACAATCCTTGTGGGAATGATACTCTACTCATTCTTTATTACTTATTTCGATTTCGTACACTTGTGAATGTGCCTTATCAATGCCATGTTCAAAAGCCATAGAATTTCCTTCAAACCATTTCCACCTAAAACTACCTCTCTTAGCATTACTTCTAAGCCTTCATCTCTTCTACCAAAACTTTTAGAGTTATCTAACTTAAAACCCTCTAACCCCCAGTGGGCCCAAACCCTATTTCAAATGTGGGGACAAATATTTTCCTGGTCATGTGTGTAATCCAAAACCCTTTTGACAATGGATGCATCTAATCTTGAGTTAGACAGTCAGATAATAGACTGTGAGAAGGGAATAAATGAAATTATTGAGACAACGCCATCTCATTCAGTGCTTTAAAAGGTAGTGTGTCACCAAACACCATTAGGATTAAGCGCAAACTTCAAAATCAAACAATAGTGATCTTAGTGGATAGTGGTAGTACCCATAGTTTTATTGACTCTACGCTGGTAAACAACTTCACCTTAAGCTAGTTAAGACATTTTGCCTATATGTAAAGGTTGTAAATGGTCAGACGTTAGTTAGTAAAACTAAATGTCAAGAATAGAATGGGAAATACGGGGTACTGGTTTTACTTACAGTCATAGAGTTCTAGCGCTAGTTGAGTGTCAAGTGGTCCCTAGGGTAAATTGGCTTAAGCAGTATAATCCAGTTGAGTACCTAGGACTTATAATTAGTGAGAAGGGGCTAAGAATAGATCCTAGGAAAATTGAAGCAATGCTTAATTGGACTACGCTTACAAATTTAAAATCTCTAAGAGGTTTCCTAGGACTCATAGGGTATTATAGGAAGTTCATTAAGGGTTATGGTCTACTTAGGAAGCCCTTGATTGACTTACTTAAGAAGGATGCATTTCATTGGACAAATTTAGCCCAAACTACTTTCAAAAACCCTAAACAAGTACTCACCAACCCACCAATCCTTGCCTGCCTGACTTCGCCCTTCTTTTTTTTGTTGAGACTAATGCAAGTCACTTTGGGTTAGGGGCTATATTGATGCAAAATGGGAGACCCTAGCCTTTATAAGTAAACCCTTGAGCCTAAGAGATTTGGGGTTATTAATCTATGAAAAAGAGCTATCTGTAGTAATACTAGCTGTGTCTCTTTGGAGGCATTATCTTGAGCTTGATACATATTATTAAAATTAACAATTCTAGCTTGACATATTTATTGCATCAAGGACTGTATATTATGTGCAATAAAAGGGTGTTCCTAAACTACTAGGGCTCTCCTATACCATCCAACATATAAAGGGATTTAAAAATAAGGCTGCTGATGCTCTTTCTAGAATCCAAACTTTTTCAAATGATTCACCAACTTCATCCTTTCACAATATCTCTCCTATTCAGCCCCTTTGGCTACATGAGCTGTCTAGTAGTTATGTTGATGATACTTGTAACACCCCTTCCCGGTGCACTCGTAAACCCGAATGAATCGGACCGAGACGCTACAAACTGGTTGACTGTATGACCTGACATGCTGAAATCATAATATGTATTGAATATAATAGCATGCTGGTGTAGTATACAAAAATAATGTAATTTATATTTACAAAACATGATACTAGTTTACAAAATGAAATGGGCCCAACTGAGTGCCCTGTACATGCCATAAAAAGGGTAGACAAAGATACACATCCAAATGAGTAGCTACCCTGAAGACTGAGTCTTCTACAGATGAACTGCAGCAGTTGTAAGCCGACTCTCTATGGTCCAATCTCAAAACCTGCGAGTTAAACAGGTAACTCGCTGAGCAAATAAAGCTCAGTGGATATCTCAACAGATAAAGAAACAATTAAACACATACATGTATAGAAGGAACCATGTAAACACATATGGCACATATAAGCACACACATCATGATATTTTCATGATACCTTGATTATCTTTTGTACTGTTTATAATACTGTATAATTCATGAAATGTTATGTCAAGATATCTGTATGGCTCCATAAGGTTATAGTGAAACCGAAGTGATAAGAAAAACTGTATGAAACTGGATGAATACTGTATGCTTGGCTGCTATGGCCCATATATAATCATATCCACTCAACGGCCTGTAGCCGGAGTATCAAACTGTATGAGGTGCAGATCTGTTATCCTATGTCGCGACATAGCTTTATCTACATGGTTTCTACCTAACCTCAATGGAGCATAATGTTGGTATGTCAATAATATCACACAACATCATAGTCATAGTTCATAACTTCATAATTCATAATGTTTATTTGATTTCATATCATTTGCATGCTTGCATGTTGTTTTGATACATGTTCTAATGTTGTATTTGATGTTAAAATGATTGGAGGCATATAAGTGAAGTAAAGGAATACAATTGCATTGAAAAAGAAGTCCAAAAATGCATGAAAACACAAGTCGCGAGCGCGCCTTGCAAGGTCGCGAGCGCGTAATGCACTAGATGAGAGACAGTGAGTTATCGGGCACAAGTCGTGAGCGCGTACTTGAAAGTCGCGAGCGCGAGAAGTGCCAAATGAGAGACAGTGAGTTCTCAGGCTAAATTCGCGAGCGCGCGATGAAGGTCGCGAGTGCTTACAGGCCAAGGGCCAAGTACGCGAGCGCGCACTTCAAAGTCGCGAGCGCGAGATGTGCCCAATGAAAGTCAGAGAGTTTGCGTGCACAAGTCGCGAGCGCGTACTTGAAGGTCGCGAGCGCGAGATGTGCCAAATGAGAGTCAGAGAGTTTCAGGTGAAAGTCGCGAGCGCGTAGTTCAAATTCGCGAGCGCGAGAAGGCAACGCGAACTCGTCATGCAATTCGCGCGCGCGCTTCCTGCCTGCACTGTCTGTACTCGTTTGGTCATATCTCTCAATATACAACTCCGATTTGGATGATTTAAAAACCCATGTAAAGCTAACACACAGAGGAACAAATAACTCTTCTATGACACTTCCTAATTCCATCATTAAATGGGGTCAAAATCAAGATGAAGTTACTGGTAAAATTTCCAGCAAAACCTGTTTCAACATAAACTCAATATTCACTTCATTTATTCAATACCTCCCCTGTTCTCCCCTGTTTCTCAGCATTACCAGTCCTCCCACTCAACATGAAGCAATATATTGTCTCACTAGCAACACACCACATAATTCTCATGCAAAGAAAATGAAAAATAACAAGAGATATCAAACCTTTACTCCAAAAGCTTGAGCTCCTCTTTAGCTTCTTTTTTCTACACTCTTTGAACCCCCTTCACCTATAAATAAGAATTCTTATGAATTCTAAAACAATAGCACCAAATGTTTCACTTATGAACTTCAAGAAGGTTTACTTACTTGGATAGAAGAAAAATTGAAGTTAAGGCTTAACTACCATTAAAATTGAAAGTAAGGTGGAAGAGGAAAGGAAGAAAATGAAGAAGATGAAGATAAAGATGAAAATGGGAAAGTGAAAATGAGTATTACGGGTAGGCCATCAAAAATCAAGGGATTTTATGTAAAACTTCCTAAATGGTACCTCAATTGTAAACAGGCTACAACTTAATACCCAAGCTCAATCTTTTAATGCAAATCACTCCTCACCCATGTGCTTTAATCTTTTCTCTCAATCAAGTAACTCCACTTAATAACCCATTCTACCCCAACCGGGTTTGGTTCAACTCGACTCAACTCGACTACTCAACTCTATGCTAAGACTCGACTCGGAGTAGGATGTCACAATACTACTGCCAAAGACTTAAATTCCTCCAATCACACTTTCACCTAATTCCAAACTGCTATATTCTTTTTCTGAGGGTGTCTTAAATATAAAAACAAGTAGGTTTTAGCTATTCCATTACCTAAATCATATAACAACTCAGTTATTTTAGTGGTTGTTGATAGATTCACCAAACATGCTCACTTCTTATCACTTTCTCACCCATACACAGCTTCTAAGGTAGCCAGCTTATTTTTAGAAAATGTTCTCAAATTACATGGCATGCCACAAACCATACTTTCTAATAGAGACAAAACCTTTACTAGCCTTTTTTGGAAACAATTATTCAACAACAATAACAACATGTAAGGCCTCGACCTGAGCGCCTGGTCCAATCTACTAAATGTGGAATCGCAATGCTCATTTTGAGTTGAGTTCATGGTATCAAAAACCTATTTAATTTGATTGCTTTCTTTAAAAAGGAGCCACCATTTTACATTTTTTATTTTCAAGGTAAATATCTAAGGAAAATCCTAAGTTTGACGCTGGACATTGGTGCAAATAGATAAAATGCAATAATCATCGAAACTGACGAGGATTCGGGGACTAGGTTTTCAATTTTAAAATAATCAATTAAGTTACCTAAGTATTAATGCTTCATCGAATGAAAAACAATTTAAAGATGAATAAATTCATGGCAATAATAAGAGAGCAATTTAAAGTAAACAACAAATAAAGTGATAAATAAAGCAATGAAAGAATAAAAAGGAATTATCATTTCTAGCTTGGTTCAGAGGATTATAGAATGGCCACACATCTCCCAATAAAAGATTAAAATGCAATATTTAAATGAATAGAGCTAATTAAAAGGGAATGTCATCTATAGTCCTTTTAAGGGGATTCTAGGATGACCACACGTTTTTCCAAATTAAAAGTAAAGCAAACATTCTTAAAAGCAAATAAAGAAAAAGCCAGACGTGGAAAGGAGTATTGCCTCTAGCCCCTTATGGGGATTCTAGGATAATCACAAGTCTCCTAATCGAAAGAAGCAAATAAATCTGAATGAAGCATGAAAGGAAAAAGGGTAAAACGGTTTTGTGAATTTTTTTGGTTCACAACTCGAGTTTTAGTAGTCGAGTCTACCTGCTTATCCCATTAAATAAGAATTAGAACCAAGTGGTTCTTCCTATTGTGAAACGAGGATTTTAATTGTGAAAAAGAGTGTCTGTGTGTTTGTGTATTGTCAAAAGTTGACTTTAGTCACCATTTAATTGGAAAAGTGTCAATTGATTGAAAAAGTGGCTTTATAACCAAGTTGATTGAAAAGTAGCTTTAGTCGCCAATTCGTTTGAAATATGATTCATTTAGGTGTAGTCGCCAAAGGTTTGAGAAAAAGAGGCTTTAGTCGCCTAATTATATAGAAAATGGTTCATTTGGCGTTTTGTTACCAAGAGTTTCAAGAAGAAAGTGATAAAGTCGTGCGCATAACAAAGCAAAGAAAACAAGCAATCCTATGCATTTATCTAAGTCATATTCATGTCATTTAAAAGCTTAGAGTTTCACATTGAAGGCAATTACAATAAAAAGAAATAAATATGAAGTTCTTAAGGTCATGCTCAATTAAGTGTTAAGGCATAAGTGTGGTTCCTAATTTATTTGCTTAGTGTGGAGAAATAGTGTGGAGAAAAAGATGCTTAAATTCAAGAAAATAATTTAAAGTCTCTAACCTAAAGTATGTGATTAAAAAGGCTAGCTTAAACATTCTAAGTATTAAAATATTTAAGCTAGACATGCATTTAATTTTAATTCAAGAAAGCCTAATTGTTCATGCCATTATTTATTTCCTAAGTTAAGAAAATAATTAATTAATTCTAAGCTAAAGGGACATGCATTTCAATTAAATTTAAGTTAATAATGTAATTAATTAAGTCCTATACTAATCATGCTTTAATTTAATCCTAATCATGCATCTAATTATTTCTAAACTAATTAAGCATTCAATTGAGTCTAACTAATTAATTCTATGCAAATTGACTGGTTCTAAGTGATGACATAATTCAAGTGCTAAATTAATCTAATTAATCAGATGAAATTTATTAAAATTAGCTATGTAATTAATTAATTAATTCTAAGTGATCATGCAATTTATTTAAGTTAAGTGCTAAATTAATCTGAAGGGAGTTGACTAGAAGTGTGGAGGGACAAAGGAAGAGATTGTATGTTTAGTTTTAATTGTGGAGTAATAGTAATTGTTAGGCTGAAATGTAAGGGAAAATAGAGTCCGGGCAAGGTAATAAGATAGACATAAATTGTTCTTCCAATTGACTAATAGATTTGTATTTGATTCTTCTTCTTCAAATTGTTTGTCTTTACTTAATACTTTAATACTAAAAGAAGAGGAAATATTGGAATAATTTAAACTATTTTGCATCTTTTCTATATCTTATGTTTTATCTAACTTAACTATTTATTTTGCAAGTATTTCGTGGGGCTTAAATATTGAAATTTCTAATTTAGTAATTGGCAAGGGTATTTGTACAGGAGAAGCATAAGATACCGGAGTTTGAATTTCTAAACTATCTAATTGTAACACTATTGTGTTGAGTATTTGATTTGTATAATTGTTTTGAAATTAAACATTTTTAATATCTTTTAATGTAGGATTTTTCTTATAGTTCAGACATTCTAAAAATCTTTGTAATTAATTTTTATCAGTAATTTCATCTGAAAATTTTTCAGCAAAATTAATTGATCTATCAATCGGTTTACTAGTTCCTTGAAAAATATCATGTCTTAGAAATCTTATTTTAGTTTGAAATAATTTAACTTTTGGAGAAGAAACAACTAAACCATTTTGCTTAACTATACTATAAAACTTTTTCAAATGAGAAAAGTGTTGATCAATAACTTTGAATAAATAAGCACATCATTGATGTAAACTATTAAAAACTCATGATAATTGTTAAAAATATCATTCATAATATTTTGAAATTCAGAAGGGGTATCTTTCAAACTAAATGGCATAATATTCCACTCATAGTAACCAAAGGGAACAGTAGAATCAGTCTTGTACCTATCAGATTCATGTATTTGTATTTGCCAAAATCCTGATTTCATATCAAATTTAGAAAATATGTTTGCACTATTTAACTTTTTTAACAAATCTCTTTTATTCTGTATAAGATACCTAATCCGTTGTAATTCTTTATTTAAAGATTTATAATTAATAACTAACCTGGGTGTTCCTCTTTCTATTTCTTCAATATTCTGGATATAGAAAGCTGAACAACTCCAAGGGGACTTAGATTTTCTAATCAATCCTTTATCTAATAAATCATTTATCTCTTTGTAATAATATTTTTGTAATTGTTTTATTCATCTGTATAGCTCTAGATCTAGTTGAGATATTTTTCTCATCAAAATCTTTTATATATGGTAAATGAACTAAATGTTATTTTCTAGACCAAAAGGCATTCAAAATATTTGAACATACTTTCTTATTTAAAAGTTCTTCAAAATCTTTAATCTTTTTGTTGTATATGGATTTGTTGTAATTAAATTTAAATCCTAATAATATTAATTTTTTGTTTCAAATAGCTAATATGCTTCTGTTTTTGTTCAATAAGATTTATTTCTTTATGTACAGAAATATCTTATATCGCACTTAAATCTTTTTGTCTAATTGGCTGCATGAATCTAAAATATATTTGATGATTTAAGATTTTTTTTTTCAATCCTTCATTATCTACTTTAAAGAGATAAATAGTAGCTAAAGATACAGAAATATCTTGTATAGCACTTAAATCCTTTTGTCTAATTGGCTGCATAAATCTAAAATACATTTGATTATTTAAGATATATTTTTTTCAATCCTTCACAATCTACTTTAAAGAGATAAATAGTAGTTAAAAAGGATGATCCTATTATGACTCATGTAATAAGATTTTTAACTAAAATAAATGTTTTAAAACAAAAACCATCACTAAATATTTTTGCTTTTGTTAACTTATATCCATTCTACTCTTAACTTATTACCATCAGCTATGTATAACATTTCTTTAGTTTTTTCATAATATATAGTTGGAATATATCCTTCTTGTAAATAATTTTGATTTGCACTAGAGTTAACTAATGTAGTTGTACTTAAATGAAAATCATTATTAACTACTATTTTAACTAAAACTATCCATTTCTGAAAGCTTACTCTAAATATCACATTAAGAAACTCATCATAAGATAATATTTCATCTAAATTATTAGTTTTCCTATTTTATGAGGGTTTCGCCTGTACATCTATAATTTTATTAACTTGTAATGAAATGATATCTTGTTTAATTTTATTATGTTCTTATTTTAATTCTTTTATTTCATTTTAGCTGTCTTAATTTCTCCTTGTAAGTCAGCTAAAGAAGGGAAAAGTTTCTCTTTATTACTATTGAAACTATTAAATATTTCTTTAGTTTCTCTTTAGTTTTGAGCACCAACAGAGGAACAAAATTTCAACTCGGGCAATCATTAATGGACTCCAAAAATGGGTATCAAAACCCTTAAACTATTGCGGTTTTTCACTTAAGTGAAAACCCACACTTAGCTAAAAGACTTGTAGGAGTGAAGGCCTTTAAATAGGTCGCTTATATTGCTCTAAGTCTTTTTTGCAAGTTGTTGTGTGTAGATGAGGTTTTTGGGGGAAGTATTTACATGTTATGAGGGGTGTTTGGCCATTTTAAATGAGCAATGTGGGATTGGAGAGGGCCAAAATTGCACTGCCAGGGGCTGGCCTAGCTAGCAGGAGCTAGCCAGAGGCCAGGCTCAGTTGGCCGACGGCTAGGCTAAGCTGGCGCAGCCAACACTGCAATTTTGGTTTAGTTTGATCTTTTGGTTGGTTTGATTGGTTCAAAGCCCATTTCAGCTCTGATTTTGGTCTGTAAGGTACCATTGAAAGCTGTTTTAGTCTAGTTTCAACTAGTGCTAATCTTGTCTCAAAAACTGCAGTTTAGAGAGAATTATGGCTGAATCAAAGTAACTTTATTTTTTTTTTGCACTGATTTTTGATTTGTCCGATTCAAGTCCGGTTTGGTTGATTTTCAGACTTTTCCTTGAATATCCAGGTGAAAAAAATAGGTGTTCACACAACACTAATAGATTTAGGAAAATGGAAAGTTAGTACTAATTGTCCATTTGTAAGTGTTAATGTGATATGACCACCTAGTTGATCTGCTACAAAGGAAAAAAAGGAATGTAAACTGAAACACATTTGCTAATGCCTTCCAAACAGAAAGGAGGATTCTAAGACCAATAACCAATGAAAATACTTCTTCTGAGAGGGAGGATGAGGATGAGGATGGTATAGTTTTGGGAGGGGGGACAAAAGTGTCCTCAATGAAGCTATGTAAACTTTGATAATTAAGAGTGGGTGTAAATTGAGTTCTCCATAAAAGATAGTTTTTGGAGATTAATTTAATAGAGAAAGAATGAGAAGAGGTAAGAATAAGGGTGGCGATTGAAAAACAAATGAGAACAAGGGCCATTGAGAATTTTGCATTTAGGAGAGTGACTCTTAAACCATGTTAAATTAAGTAAGAGCAAGAGAAAATTGGAGTGTTACGCTCGTATATTATTGTTTGTCAAAACCTAGCTTTTAAGGTTCTAGCCAAAAGTGAGTTCTCATCTTTACACAATCTTCATCCTTGCTCAGTAAGTATGACAAAGTTAAAACTATGAAAGTCTTTAAAGCCATTTCGTCATCATATTTTGAGCGACATAATTTTTGCCATTTTGTCCAATGAATTTTCCTTTTATTATTTTTTTGCCCATCAAAATTTCACCATTAAATTCTCAATTTACTTACAAATATGTTTAAGTAATAAAAATAACTCATATAATAAGTCGGGATTTCCTGAATAATAACTTTGAGTAAAATCTCCTTACTTGCTTTCAAAAAGGTTCTTGCTTTTCAGCCTTTCAATATTTTTACAATTCTATCAACAATGTTGCTAAACATTTACTTCTATTTTCTTCCAATGATAACAGGTAAATGGCCTATTTCGGGTTCACTCGGAGCTTTGGCAACCACCGTAGGAGGTGTGATGTACATGCACTCATTTCAAGGGGGTGCAACACTAATCCAAATATTTTGCAAATTGTTGCACTCCACTCTCCCCCAATCTAGCTCTAATTGAACCTTGCACATTATCATTAACATTTGGACTGAAAGAAATTTCAGAACTCCTTAAATTTGATTTTTTGGCCTGAAGCTCATTCATAATTAAGGATTTTACCAATGGTATCTGCCTTTCTTTTTTTTACTCTCTCAAAAATAATACTATCATCTACCAAAAAAAAAAAAAAAAGTAAGTAATAAATGATGCTCTCCTATAAATTTGTATCCCATGCAGACTTCGGTTTCTTTCTGCTCTCTGTATTACGCTCGACAAAACCTCTACACAAAGCAAAAACAAATAAGTGCGATAGAAGGTCACCTTGACAAAGGCCTCTTTATAGAAAAAAAAGACTTCTTGGGGTTCCCCATTTTTTAGCAAAAGATATGATACATATGAAATACACTTCATAATTAAATCCACCCATTACAAATTAAAGCCCATTTGAGTCCGCTATTACCTTGAGTATGGTTTTTCATGTAATGAAAAATTTTAAAGTTAAAATTGCATTATCAGTAATAAGCCAATTTGGAATGAAATCAAAATGAGAGGAATGAATAATATGATAAAAAATTGATCTTTAAGCTTATTAGCAATGACTTTAGTGATAATTTTAAAAACAACATTGCAAAGACTGATAGATCTAAAAAATCTTTTGTCTACACATGATTATTAATTTTCGGGATCAAGCTAATGAATGTATGATTGAGAGATGTAGGAGAATCATTATTATTGAGGATCAAGAGAATCTTTTACTCAACTGAGTCCCAACCATATGCCAAAATATTTGGAAAAAGAAAGGGCGCATATCATCTAGGCTAGGAGCTTTTATGGTGTGCACTAGTTTTAAAACAAATTGAATTTCAACTCTAGTAAAATGGTTTAGAAAGATGGGTGTTCATCTCATCTTTAACTCTAGTCTCTACGGCATCCATGACATCATCATAAGCAGATAGAGTAGAGGAGGAAAATAAGTCCTTGTAATATGTCATCATAACTCGAGCAATATCATTCTCATCTTGATACCACCTCCCTAAATCAACTTTAATATGGCTAATAAATTTTCTTTTCTCTATTTTGGCTTTTCAATGGAAAATGGATGTATTCATATCTCCTTCCTTTTAACCATTGTGCCCTAGACCTTTGACGCCACACAATATGTTCTCAAAGTAACAATTTTTTCATCTTATACTCAATTTTTTTCTATTGCTCCAAATTACTAATCGCAGGTGGTCTAAGACTATAACTTAAAAAGAGCCTTTTAACATATAGCAATGTGATGATTAACAAAACCAAAATGAGCTCTTTCCCATTTCTTCAATGGTACTTCACAATCTTTAATTTTTTTTCTGCAATAATTTTCACTCTCCATGCTTCTAAAGGTGTCTCCTAACTCTCTTTCATAACCTCCTTGCAAGAATCATCACGTAACACATAAGTTCAAACTGGAAAGACCTCCTCCTTTTCTTAGCTAAAATATCATGCCAAAATAATTTAAATGGACAATGATCCAAACCTATTCTCAATAAATTATCAAAAGAAAATGAAGGAAATATAGCTATTCATGAAAAAGTAGGGGTAAACCTACCAATTTTTTCTTAAATATTTTAAGAACCCTCTTAACCATTATTCCAAATGAATTGGAAGCCTTTAAAACCTAAATCCATCAACTGACTATTATTTCAGCACGAATGGAATTGTTAGAGCTTTCTAGGATCTTTGAGATTTCCACTTGATTTCTCATTCAAATACATTACCTCATTAAAATCTCCACCACATAACCATGACACAATCTGAATCATATGACAATTTAGTAATAAGCTCCCAAGTTAGCAATTTTTTTACTTTCTTCTAGCCATCCATAGATCCCTGAAAATCTTTAGTAACCATTAAAAATAATATCAACATGGTTAGGAGAAGAGGATAAAATTTGGTCTGATTATATGATTATTCCACATTAAACACAAACCTTCCTTTCTTCCAACAATTCTAACATAACAAACAATAGTATAATTATGATCGCCAAGCTTCTCACTCACCTCAGACATTTCCCTATCTAAGAGTTCAATTTTTGAAAGAAATACTATTGTGGAAGCTTGTAGCTTCAGGAGTTATTTTAAATTTCGAATTGAATAAGGGTTCTCAAGCCCTTGGCAATCAAGGCTAGAAGACTCATGGCTATCATTAGGACTGTAGAATAGTCTCTACCACTATAAAAATCAAATTCCATCTGCTGTCTGAAATCCACTTGCTTCTATTTCAAAATGTGATCGATCTCCATCAAGGTCACCTTTTTATGATCATCCTTTTGTTTCTTAAAGAACTGCAACTTTTCTAAAGAATTGTGACTCCACTGCTCTTACGGGCTAGCCTTTTTCAGGAAATTCTCATTAGGTTTAAATTGGGTAACTAATTTGGTTGCCTAGGGGCTGGTATGGTTGATAAGGGCTATCTATTTGTGACTTTGAAGTAAGTGGGTGGGCTATTAGGTTTTCATCTTTATTGTTTAAATAGGTTTGACAAAAGAAGTAAATTTCAGTTTTGGTTCTGTGGATTAATCAGGTGAGGGATAAATAGGCAAGTGTAGGTGACAAGTTGTACATTAATAAGCTTTATGTTTGGAGAAGGTAGCTGCAGAGTATTTTTATCAGGCGTTGGTTTTGTGTTTAAAGGATTTTGGGGTTGTGGTTCTATAATTGAGGTTTCAGCACTTTGGTTTGGCAAGGGGAAATTAGGTGAAATCGGGGAAGTATATTTACCATTGAAGGGTTCTTTGTTTGGGATATAGATGGTAGAAGGGACATAAGTATCAGCATCAGCATTGAAGGTGAAAATTCAGGTGCTCTTGCACTGACTTGAAAATTCATTTATTAAAGTTGCTTCAGAATGTCATCTGTTTGAGATTGATTCGCCATAGAAGCTTTCTCCGTTCCCCTTCATCCGACAATGTTGTTACCTCCCTCTTTCTCAACATCTTTATGCTGACCAGTAGCTAAATTTTGATGTACAATATCAAAACCCATTTTTGGTTTAAAGAATAGTTATTGATACCAAGCTTTTATCCTCGATACCAAACTTGAAACTATTATTCCTGCGAAATAATGAGGCTTTGATTTCTTTACCATGCCCCAATACCTCCTCCACAACTTCCAACCCATCAGCCTCGTCACGTTGCTTGAAGGAATGCCCGCACTTTCCATATAAGTAACAAAATGTTTGTAAACTCTCGTATTTGAATGGAACCCAAATGACATTAGCAAGAAATTTAAATATAGTACATCGTAGAAGTTATTTTCAAAGATCACCATGAATCTAATATATTTACGACCCACTACTTCCTTATCATTATGAAAAAAATTTAAGGAAGGACCTAATTTAGCACTAAGCAATTTCATTACACTTATAGTCATGTAAGTAGTGCCATATGTAAACACTTAATTTTCATACCCTGGAAAATTAAATTTGGCTTTGAAAATCCTTCGAACTGAACCTAAACCAGTTAAACCAAAATCAATGTAAAAAACACAATTATCTGTATTGATTTGAAAATAAATTTTTCCTTGGGCTGAGTTTTCCCACAAACTTAACATCAATAGAAACTAAACATTGAGAGTTTTTCAACAGTATCTTACGAGCTAAAATTGGAGGTCAAATGGGCCTCGAACTGGCCAAATCAGTCGAAATCAGTTGAATCAAACTAGATGAGCACAGAAATCGGTCTGACCGCCCAACCTCGATTGCCCTAGGTTAGCGGGTCGACTGTTGGCAATCAGCCCCAGTTAATCGCCAGCAATTGGTGGTCAATCGCCCTGTAAATTTTCTCGTTTTCGTGATCCCACATTGAAAAAATGCACACACCCGCAGGTCTGGATTCCTATAAATTCAAGCAAACATTCAGTCCAAAACACACAAAAAACTCTAAATTAACTGCTCATTATAAAGTACATTCTATAGGCCTTAGTTGAAACATCTCTTCGACTTTTTAGCTCTCTTCTCATCTCCTCCACTCTTATTGAGCGTAAGTGGAGCGATATTCCTCAAGCTCAATGTTCCCCCCTAATCTCATTTTTTAGCCTAGCTTTAGGTTTTCCTCCCTTTGGCTTGGAGCCTCCTTGCCCCACCAAGTCGTCACTAAAACCCCTTTACGGGTCTAGGTCCTCCTTAGTACCCTAGACCTCACTTGGCTTAGGTTTCCTCTCTTGAAATCAAAGTCAAGCTAAAGCTCTACGATAGGAAAATCTTAACGTCCCCAATCCTCTGCAAAAAAAGGAGAGTTCGAGTTCGAGCCAACTAGCCTTTCGGCTCACCCTCTGGTCAGCCATCCAGTCAGCTTAGTCGATCTCGCCACAAGTCTAGGTAAGACTCTAATGACCTCCCCTCCATAAATACAATTGCCTCTGCTTCTAAAAACAGCACCAAAGAGCTTGCTTTTTTCCAAATCCGACGATCCAACACTAAGATGCTTTTTATAAAATGGCAATCCAACACCTAAGAAACATGATAAATTAAGCTATTCAATGAACCTTTTCCAATCAAAATCAACCAACCACCGTTTTACAACAATAGAATAGCTTGGTTCTGATTCTTATTCCAAGGGGTAAGTAGGCAGACTCGAGTATCTAAAACCAAGTTGCGGACCAAATCCCCTCAAAATCTCTTTTTTTTTTTTCCCTCTTTTTCTTTATTCTTAGAATTGGGAGATATTTGATTGCCCTAGAATCTCTACCAAGAGGCTAGAGACAATACTCCCTTATTTCTTGCAATTTATTTTACCTTTACGCTTTCTTTTATCACTTTATTTACTTTACTGCTTTATTTCATACTTCATTTTACCACTTTCATATAAATCATATTCCTTCATCTCAAAATTTTTTCTAGATTGAACATTAAATTAAGGCTAATTAGTTGAACATTTAAACTGAAAATCTAATCCCAAAATCCTCCTTGGTTTTGTCGATTAGTGCACTTTTCTTAAAAAGAGTCAAATAAGATTTTTCTTAAGTTTACCTCATAATAAAATTTTAAGTGGCGACTCTACAAAACTCTTCTGTGAACCTTACTTAAATGAGCATTTCGATTCAATTTTTGACGGATTGAACTTGACGCATGGGTTAAGGTCTCATAACAAATTGTAACTCTAATGCAAAGGGAGCAACAAAAAATTCTAGATTGGAAGGTTGCTCATCGCCTTGCACTTCCTTTAGGTTCAAAATATTTTTCTCAAAATGCCAAGATGCATTATCTAACACATTTTGCATGTCCTTCTAGTGGAAAAATTGAATAAGAATACTTCCTTCCCACTCCCAGCGACCACTCTATTTTTAGCCTTGCAAACTTGGGTTATAGTTTCTATGAGGCAAATTTATTAAAACTTTTGTTGGTCATAACTTCCTAATTAAGCAGAAATTCTCCTTCCTTGCATCTGAAGGAACATTCTCCTTAACAAACTTAATGACCTCAGCTTCAGCATGAGTTGGGCGACTAGAATTATCTTGGGCTGTAAATGAGTTGAGCCAAGTCGAACTTTAGTGAGCTTGAGCTCGATTCAATAAGGATATACTTGAGCTTGAGCTCATTTTGAGCTTGGCTGATTTAAAAATAGCTAGCTCGAGCTAGACTCGGGCTTGACTTAATAACATAAATGAGCCGAGCTCAAGCTTGAAATCTATTAAGGCAAAACGGTGTCATTTAAACTTAATGTTTAATTGATTTTGGTTTGAGCTAGCTCATGAGCTTGACTCGGCTCGATAAGGTTAGCTCATCAGGTAACTTGAGAGCTCAGTTCGATAAAGCTGCTCGCGAGCAATGACCCAAGCTCAAGCTTGACTCATTTATTAAACAAGCTCAATAGCTCGACTCTATAAGCTTATCGAACTAGTTTGAGCAAACTTTTATTTAGCTGAGTCTCAAGGAGGTTATGAGCGGCTTGTCTCATTTGCAACCCTAGAATTATCAGAACTCATTTTCCTCTTCACTCAACAATTGCTTAACCCGTCATAGAAGAAGAGACATAGGTTAGGAAGACAAAAATGATAATCTAAAATAAAAAAAAAAAACAAGAGTGAGAAACTTATCGTGAGAGAAAAGATGAGTTTAGTAAAAATGATGAATGAAGAAAAACGTCTATGTTTATTATAATAGAGAAAGAGAGAGATTTGAAATAACAAAAAACACAAAAACAATAAAATCAGATTAAAAAAAAGAGAAAAAAAATTTCAATATACAAAAAACCAGACTTGAAAGTTTGAGAAACCCAAATATTAAAACTTATTTTTTCTTAAGATATAATATTTTTAAATTTTCTTTTGATTGCTAAAAATAAAACCACAGCAATTTTTTTTTAATTTTTGATAATTTATTTCAATTAATGTTAAAAAAATCTCGGAATGGAAGTTTTATCCTCCCAATTTGCTCCATGTACTTCTGGCCAGTCCCATAAAGCATGGACATCAACATATGATTTTTTGTTTGGAAAATAAAATTATTTTGGGTCAACCAATATATATTTATAAAAATTAAAATTTCTCTATACAAATGAATCTAACATCTATCTTATATGCTTCAATGCTTGGTTTATGCATTTTAGGGATTAATTTAAGGATTATTTTTTTTAATGCTGGTTCTAAAATCAAATTTCAATAATAAAATGAGGAAAATATGTAAATTTTTAATTATCAAAAAAGGAAAATTTTTAATTAATTAATATATATATAAAAGACTAGCAGTTAAATACAAAGTGAACTTGGAGTCCATTGCTGTTGAAAATTATGAAAGCTTTATTACAGCAGCCAACTTACAACAGAAGAAAGAAAAGAAAAGAAAAACAAAGAGAACATAAACACAAAGCCATAACATAAACCCATTTCCACCATTACCGTCTTCCCTTTCAGAAGCTTCTCTCTCTCATGCTTCTTCAAGCTTAATTAAACCTTCTCAATCATCTTTCTTACCCAAACAAAGGGAACTTTGAATCATGGGTTGCTGTGGATCTTCATTTCTAGCTGAAACTCATCCTGAGAAAGACCATACCATAACCAAACAAACCCAACCTAATCAAAGCCATCCATCACCTTCTTCTCTTCTTGACCCTTCTACTGGAATCCCTTCTTTCTCCGAATTTTCCTTTTCTGACCTTAAAGCAGCCACCAATAACTTCAGTTCTGATAATATCGTCTCTGAAAGCGGCGAAAAGGCACCTAATCTTGTCTATAAGGGTCGTCTTCAAAACCGCCGTTGGATCGCTGTCAAAAAGTTTACTAAGATGGCTTGGCCTGATCCTAAGCAGTTTGCGGTATAATTTAACCATTGGGTTTTTATTGTTTTTCTTTTTTTGGGTTTTATTTTTATTTTTTAATTGTTTCTCCTTTTGGTTTATAGGAGGAGGCATGGGGTGTAGGAAAGCTGAGGCATAAAAGGCTTGCTAATTTGATTGGGTACTGCTGTGATGGGGATGAAAGGCTGCTTGTTGCTGAGTACATGCCCAATGATACTTTAGCTAAGCATTTATTTCACTGTATGTGTGTATGTTTGTGCTTTTTTTTTAGTTTTTCTTTTATTTGATTAGAATAATTTATTTCAATTATTGATTTTATTATTTTAGCCTTTATTGTTGCTTGGCCTCTATATATTTGGTCATGAATGCAGTGATTTTATTTGCTTTATGATTAATTTTATGGCCTGATTTCTGTTCCTGTATTCTTAATTGTTCTACAAACTTTAATGTTTTTTTACATGGAAAATCTTGGTAACTCTTAGCTTGTTGAACTTATATATTTCTGAGAAGGTCTTTTGCTAAGAAGGTATAGATTAAATCCAGAATGGATTTCAATCTAGCAAAGAGTTTGCAATTCAGAGTGTATACATGTATATTTTTTTCTGAAATGTTACTCTTGAGATCCTTAAATGTATTTGAACTTTCTTGTTCTACTATATACTCTCTCAAATTGAATCTATGTAGTCTGAATTTGATCCTTGGTTCATTCTTAACAGGGGAAAATCAAACAATTGAATGGGCAATGCGTTTAAGAGTAGCTTTCTACATTGCTGAAGCATTAGATTATTGCAGTTCTCAGGGTCGTCCATTATACCATGATTTAAATGCATATAGGGTTCTGTTTGACGAGGTATTCCTTGTCCTTAATTTAATACACACATCTATAACTATGGTGATTCTTCATATTATTTCATGAGCATTTATTGTATGTCTGGTTTGGTTATCAACTTTAATTAATGGATACTATAGGATGGAGATCCACGCCTATCATGTTTTGGCTTGATGAAGAATAGCAGGGATGGGAAAAGTTATAGTACAAACCTTGCCTACACTCCTCCTGAGTATCTAAGAAATGGTAACAACTGCCATTTTTTTATATGTATCTCATTTATAATCTACCTTTTCTTTTTTGAAGTTATATACATCCGTTACCTTGGAAAATTATGTAAAATTGATAGACTGAATCAGATACATCTATTTAATTGCTGTACACTATTGCTTGTGATAGTTGTCAGTTATAGACAACCCTTATGTTTTTCTTTTAAGGTTTTCAATCAAGTTGGATATATGGAAAATTGTGTACCAAAGAAGAAGAAGGAAAAAAAAAAAAAAAGGAAGGAGAGAGAGAGAGCATAAGGAAACAAGAATAAAGATGCTGTCATTGTGGATGATTCATTCATTTCAATATAAATATTATGCTGGAATCTGTGCCTTTGTGGATTGTAAATAGATCTTTTTCTTTTTGGGAACCTTAACATTGACTTACTCTTGATAATTGTTCCTTAGATTAGGATCCTACCTGGAAGGAAATTGCCCTCTTCTCAAAATGGAAAAGAGAAAAAGATGATAGACAGAATATTATTGAAAGAAGTAGAAAAATATACAAATCGTTAACATTGGAATTTTCTGTTGTACAATCTGGAATACCTAAGCAACTGATGCCTCTAAAACTGCATATGTAGAAAGAAAACAATTATGTGAAGTTGTGGTAGATACTAGGTCTGTAAGAAAGACCACTATGCTTAGCAAACTGCTTGGGAATAGTTTGGGTAAAAGCTTGTTCATTTTGATTAATTGAGATAAAAAAAATCATTTGAAAACAAAGTTGAAGTTTATTTATTTGATAAACAAACTGAACATGAATATAAGTGACCTTTGCTTGAATATGATTTTGGACATGTTAGTTTTGAGCTCATTTATGTATATTTAGTCTTCCAGAGTTTGATAATTGTTTTTCATTAACCGGTTTAGACTGTTTGGTCATAATTTTGATAAAATTAAATTGATTATATATTAATGTGTACTTCAAATCATCGATTCATTGCCATGGTAGGTCATAGATTTGAAAAGGAATTACAGAATTGAAAACTTTTAGCTATAAAACTTAGGACCCTGTCCTGATAAACAAAATAGAGGGAAAATAGGAAGAGAATCAGATTTGGACTTGGTTCTACATTGTTCTATACAAACTCGTGATGGGGATGTCTCCTTTATACAAGATTAAGTCCTTCTCTTAAAGCAGGAAATAGAAACAAGACCTCTATGCCTTCACTTGGAACTCAATTTAAATAGAAACGTGCATTCAGTTTGTTCAAAATTTTTTTGGACTTTGAGCTCAATTTAAACTCTACCAAGCTATAACCATTCTGAAGGTCAGACCAGATAGCTGTAGCTCATTTAAACCTTTGCTGAGTTTCTAGTAGGTTGAGGACTACCAAGCTTGAACAAAGAAAAAATTGATGTTAGTTGGCTCATTCAGATCCCTACTTGGTGTTGTGGTATTACTGTGAGCTGAGGTTTGGCATAACTTATGTGCCTGATTGCAGTGTAAAATGACAATCAAGCCATTCAAAATTTTAATTAGTTTGAAAACTCTTATCCACCCAGAAAATAGACAAACTCTATATTATGACACTTTGGTATTATGATGACTCTGCAAATTCTAGTTCATGATTTACTTGCTGAACTGCTTTGACAAATACTTAACATTACAAGCTTATTTCCGAAGTGAATGGAAAAATTAATATTTACAACAACCTATTTATTATTTTATGTGATTTATTGTGGCATGGTGTCATTTATGTGAAATGAGTCTTTTCTGTCTTTCTTATTTTGTATACAGTAAATTGCATTTAACAGTATCAAAATGCATGACTTGCAGTTTTGATGGAATATTAATGTTGAAGGATGCTCATTTCTTTTTCCAAGTTTCTAATTATTTTCTTGTTTGTTTTGACGCGAAATTTGCTGTTGCCATAAATTTATTTATTTTTTGTAGGAAGAGTCACCCCTGAAAGTGTTATGTATAGTTTTGGTACTGTTCTTCTGGATTTGCTAAGTGGAAAGCATATCCCTCCAAGTCATGTAAGTGGCATATATTTATAGTACTTTCATGCAAGTTGTAGAAGTAAGAAACCATGATCTTAGACCAAAATTTATGATTGACAAAGTAGGACAATCGTTGTAATTGACTCCTTTATTATTTTTTAATCAGACTCAAACTTGGCTTCTTCATCAGCTAAGTTGAGCTCAGCTGAATCTTGTGTCATGTATGTAATAGATGAATATATGAAGCTGAAATCAAATGTTTATTCGGTCTATAAATGATCATACTCATTTGTCTAGATATGAGTAGTTCATGAGGCAAGTTTAACTTAGCTGAGGATTGTCCCCTATAGTAAATGAGTCTCAAAAAGGTTCAAGTTTGGCTCCTGTACGTTGATGAATGAGCAACCATAGTAGATCCTTTTTCTATTTGACCTCTGACCTGCTTGCAATCTAATAGTTTGGCTTCTTTCTTAACCAACTGAGTTTTCCAGAAATGGCCAATGTTGAACATGTACTTTGTTTCATGCAAATATATAGGATAACAACCTGCCATGCTCATCACATCTATATTGGCCATAATTTATTTAAGCAATCTGATTATGAAATAATATAACACAGTAAATAAAAACCTTTTAGTGAAATGTCTCACAAGTAAATGTTCTTTGTTCTGCATACTTTCCATCTTGCTTGCTTAAACTGAATATTTTGCTTGAAGTTTTAATGCAATCAAGAGTATCTGGAATATAATAATGGTTCTTCACTTTGGATTTGATTGTAATGGATGTTTGTAATTTCATGGGACGGCTGTGAAGATAAGTGAAACAGCAAGGTTAGATGGGTCATTAACATTGCAAGTGAGTCTTAGTTGAATCTACATCGATAATCTTTAATGATATTCATGAAATGCTTCCAGCATAAATGACAAATGATAAATATATTAACTTTGACATTCGGTCTTATTTTGCATCATCATGTTGATGATCATCCTCCATAGGCTGTCAAAAGGATCATCTGAAACCAAGATCTTATTTTTGCAGTTTTTGTACATTGGACATTAGAGTTCAAGCAATATTTGATATTTCTTCAGTTTTGCATCTCAATTGACAACTTTGCACGTATACAGGCTCTTGATATGATTAGGGGAAAAAATATCAATCTGTTAATGGACTCACATTTGGAGGGAAAGTTTTCCACAGAAGAAGCAACTGTGGTTGTTGATCTTGCCTCTCAATGTTTGCAATATGAACCTAGAGAACGGCCTAGCACAAAGGATCTTGTTGGAACACTGGCTCCCCTGCAAATGAAACCTGATGTAAGGGGATTCAAGCTTTCTCAACCATTTAGTTTTCTAGTAGTAATTTATTCAGATATTGTTATTTTCCTTTATAATAAGCTAGTAATATTCTTTTACCTCTTCCTGGATTCTATGATGAAATGTTGTTTTTTTTTTTACTGAACTGAATTGAAGATTGCATTAAAGAACAGAAGAAATACAGAACCCTAAGAAAAGCCATTCCGTAACGGTGACATAAGTCAACATTAATTAGATACATAATATAAAAGAGATAAAATGTTAAATTTTAATGAATGGTGTTGAAGCACACTATTCGAGATTTGGCCTACGCAATAACTGCAGATTTTTTATCATTACATAAGAAGTGCTTAATAATCTTATTTGAGATTGATGGAAATCCATGAACTAAGAAATAATTTGTGCAAACTCAAAGTCTTGAATGCTGCGTCAGAATTCTTGATTGCCTTTTCAATGATTACTTTTTTGAGATTTTTTTACCAATGAGAAATTCACATACCCTTCTGCAAAGTACTCTACTTTTTTGCTTTTAAATGTTAGCATATACCAATTATTTCTAGTGAAAGTATGATATAGGTACACATATTATCCGGGGGATCAAGTCTCTGTTTCACATGTATTTTTTACATTTGGGTTTAGTTGGGGATAGATTATGTTCCTTTTCTGCGCTTTACTCTTTCTTGTTCAGGGAAATAAATAAAGCATCCTCTATTTTTGATGTTTCATATGGATTATGGAACTATGTTTATTCTCATGCTTTTTATGATCAAAATATCATATCCTCTCCTTTTCTGAACCTTGTGTAGCATTAAATTCACTGTTTTTCTCTTTAAATTTAATCGAGGCCATTCTTTCATTTGTCAAATGGGATTTAGCACCACCACCATCATATTGAAGTCTGTGCCAGTTACCATGATTTGTATCATATAGGATCAAGCCAACTGCTGTTCTTTAGTTCTTATGTGGCTAGGACAATTTTTTATGCTGCATAGAGGATCAAGTGTGCCATCCTTCTGCTTCAGAGTTTCACCTTCATCATCTTATATTGATCAAGCTACTCTTTTTTAGTTTATATTGTTTTATAAGGTATCTGTAAATTTAATGTGGGAAAATATTTTCTTATTTTTATTCATCAATAGGGACACACATATATATATATATACACACAACAAGATACGATACACCTATTAGGAATCCAACTCCTAACAGAGTTCTATTTACAACTAATCCTTAACACTCCCCCTCAAGTTGGAGCATAGATGTTAATCATGACCAACTTGTTACAAAGATAGTTAACCTGAGGTCCATTTAGAGCTTTTGTAAAGATATCTCCTAACTGTTCACTTGTTTTAATGTATCCTGTAGAGATAACACCCTGCTGTATCTTTTCACGAATGAAATGACAATCAATCTCGATATGTTTTGTTCGTTCATGGAATACTGGATTTGATGCAATGTGAAAGAGCAGCTTGATTGTCACACCATAACTTTGCAAGCAAGGATGACTTGAAGCCAATTTCCTCTAACAACTGACGAATCCAAATTAATTCACAAGGAGATTGTGCCATAGCTCGATATTCTGATTCAGCACTCGATCGTGAGACTACATTTTATTTCTTGCTTCTCCACGATATCAAGTTTCCACCCACAAAAATACAATATCCTGAAGTTGATCTTTTATCAACCTTCGAACCTGCCCAAACACTCAATGTCCAAATGCCCATGATTACTGTCAAGAAGGCCACGACCTGGACTACCTTTCAAGTAGCACAAAATTTGTCATAAAGCTTCCCAATGGATAACAGTAGGAGAATACATAAACTGACTTAAGATACTCACAGAGTAAGCAATATCTGGACGTTTTATTATAAGATAATTTAGTTTGCCCACTAACCTCCTATACATCTCAGGATCATCAAATAGCTCACCACCAATTGAAAGTTGCAAATTAGGAGTCATTGGAGCACTGCATGGCTTGGCACCCAACTTTCCAGTTTCCTTCAGTAAGTCAAGGACATACTTCCTTTGAGATAAGAAGATGCCTCTCTTACACCTAGACTTTTCAAAACCCAAAAAATACTTAAACAAACCTAAGTCTTTTGTCTGCAACTGAGTCTGGAGAAATGACTTGAGTGATGTAATGCCGGCTGAATCACTCCCTGTAATAACAATGTCATCAACATAAACCACAAGTAGAATCAAACCAGTCTTAGCACTTCTGAAAAATACAGAATGATCAGAAGTACTCTTCTGCATGCCAAATTGATGTAGCACATTGCAAAATCTACCAAACCAAGCTCGAGGACTCTGTTTTAGACCATAAAGAGATTTTCGAAGTTTACACACTTTATCCAACTCCCCTTGAGCAACAAAGCCTGGTGGTTGCTCCGTGTAAACTTCCTCTTGAAGATCCCCATGAAGAAAGACATTCTTAACGTCCAGCTAATGTAAAGGCTAGTCAAAAGTAGTTGCTAAAGAAATAAATAAACGAACAAAAGACAATTTGGCGACAAGAGAAAAAGCATCAGAATAATTAAGGCCATAAATCTGAGAATAGCCCTTAACAACTAGGTGAGCCTTGAGATGAGCAACAGGCCCATCAAGATTCACTTTAACGGTGACAACCCACTTACAACCAATATCTTTCTTACCTGCCGGGAGAGGCACAAGATCCCAAGTACCATTAGCATGTAAGGCAGCCATCTCCTCTTTCATTGCTGCACACCAACCAGGATGGGACAAAGCTTGGACAACAGTTTTAGGGGTAGAGACAGAGTCTAGGTTACTTATAAAACGAGGTGAAGAAGAAAGATGATCATACTTGATAAAAGAAGAAATAGGACAGGTACACTTGCGTTTACCTTTTCGAAGAGCAATGGGAAGGTCAAGGTCTGACTGGGGAGTGGATGGCATAGGCTCAAGTTGAGTGGGGTGAACCGGATCTTCTGTTGAAGCGGCAAGTGGAGGAAATGAGTCAAGAGTTCCTAATCTCCTGGAATAAACCTGTTCAAAATGAGGGAGAGTAGGTGTTGGTGTAGGAGCGGGAATAGGAGCAGTAGATGCTGGAGCAGGAGCAGGTGCAAGTTCAGGAATAGGAGCAGGAGAGTTATGAAATTGCTAGATAGCATAGACTAAAAGCTCATCATCCTCCCCTTCACTCTTATATATAGGACGAAAAAATGGAGTATTCTCAGAAAATGTGACATCTGCAGAAATAAGATAACGGTCAGGATCGGAAGAGAAACAACGATACCCTTTTTGATGCCAAGAATACCTAAGGAAAACACAACAAAGAGACTTTGGATCTAATTTGGAAACCTGTGGACGAACATCACGAACAAAACAAGTACAACAAAAAATACGAGGTTCAATGGGGAATAGAAGCTTAGAAGGAAACAAAACATTATAAGGAATTGCACCATTAAGCACAGAAGAAGGCATGCGATTAATCAAAAAACATGCAGTAGAGACAGCATCAGCCCGAAAATGTTTAGGGACCTTCATTTGGAATAGAAGTGCCCTAGCAACCTCCAGAAAATGTCGATTATTTCTTTCTGCAACCCCATTTTGAGGAGTATCAACACAAGATGTTTGATAGAGAACACCATTCTGTGACATATAAGATTGGAAGGAACTAAATAGATATTCTTTAGCATTATCACTGTGCAATATGCGAACAGAGGTATTAAATTGATTTTTAATTTCAGCACAAAAAGAACAGAAAATAGAGAATATCTCAGAACGAGTTTTCATTAAAAATAACCAAGTAACACGAGAATAATCATCCACAAAAGTTACAAAATACCGAAAGCCAGTTTTAGAAATAATAGAACATGGACCCTAAACATCAGAATGAACTAACTCAAAAGGGGATGTAACTCGTTTATTGACTTGAGGAACTAAAGGTAAACGATGATGTTTTGCAAATTGACAAGATTCGTGTTCTAAAACTGACAGAGACTGAAATTGCGGACACAACTTCTTTAAAGTAGATAATGAAGGATGACCGAAACGAATGAACCTCAAGAGGAGATAGAGCACCAACACAATCCAGAGATAACGAAACGTGTTCATCCAGAAGATAAAGGCCACTAGACTCACATCCTCTACCAATAATCTGCTTCGTCAAAAGAACCTGAAACACACAATATGTAGGATAAAATTTAACACAACAATTCAGTATACGAGTAATTTTGCTAACAGATAGTAGGTTAAGCGAAAAACGAGGCAAACAAAAAACAGAAGACAATGGAAGAGATGGGATGGGATTGGCGGTGCCAATACACTTGACAGAATATGTGGACCCATCAACTAGAGTAACATGACGATTAAATTGTTCAGGTCCTTTTAATGAGTATAAGAGACTTGGGTTATTTGTCATGTGATTGGTGCAACCAGAATCAATGACCCACTCTGATGAGGTAGACATAAGACATAAAGGAGGAGTACTTGAATTGGCAGCAGCAGCAATTGAGGAATCAGTAGACTTAGAAGAACAGTATCTAGAGAGCTCAGCATACTCCGCAGCAAAAATTGTTACATTGTTGTCAGAAGAAGTAACTACACAATTTTGGGTGGCCATATTTACCCTTGGTAGTTTATTTATCAGTTTCTTGTAATACCGTTTAGTGTGACTAGGTTCATGGCAATAATGACAGATAAGAATGCTTGTCTCCCAAGTAATTGTTCCATTATCACGGTTATTTCCTTCTCTTCCTCTGTTTTCTGGCTGCCTAGCTACCTGATTACGACTCACAAGAGTACTATCATTAGAAGGAGAAGGCGTATGAGAACCTTCAGTACGTAGCAATCTAGCGAAAGTCTCCTGAAGAGAGGCAACATCACTGCCTGAAAGAACTTGTGATTTGGCAGGTTCAAAAACTGGAGCAAGACCTGCAAGAAAGCTCATCACAACCATTTGTTCTCGCTGCATCTGTTGAACCTTAACATCAGGACTAAAAGGCAATAAAACATTAAGTTCCTCGTAAATCTTCTTAAATTCCATGAAATAAGCTGTAAGGGGCTTATCTTGCTGGTCAACCCGATAAAATCCTTTGTAGACCTGATACATACGAGACAGATTACCTTTTTCCGAGTACAAGAATTCAAGATATTTCATTAATTCTTTAACAAACTCACAATGATTGATTAACCCAACCACTTCACTGTCAATAGAATTGCGAATCAGTAGAAATAACTTAGCATCTTCCCTGAGCCAACGTTGCCTAGTTTCACCGGTTGGTGGATCATCAATTAGATAATCATATTTTTCAGCACTCCGCAAATAAATTCGAATTGTCCTACTCCAATCTAAATAATTAGTTTCTTTCAATTTACATTCTGTGATTTTATTCCTTGCTGGGATCAATTCAGTAATGGTAGTTTTAGAATCTGTAGGTTCAAGATCCATTAATAGAAACTAAACACCCTACCAGCAATGCAGAAACAGACACCAAAAAAAAAAAAAAATATATATATATATATATCCTTTCGACGCAAACAGAATCAAAAAAGGTAACCTGAAATGCCAAATTGACAAAACTGAGAATGCCCCTACCAAAGCTTCGCCGGATCGGAGAAACAACCACCTGAATAGACTGCTGACCTGGAATCGAAGCGAGAAAGCAATTTTCGATCGCCGGAAACAGCTGGACGCGCCGGCGTGTGGTACTGTAGCGGAAAACTGAAATGGCGCCTGAGGCCCACGCGCAGGGAATGCACTGACCGGATTTTGAGGGAACGCCGGTCGGTTGCTGGTACAGCTCCTGGAGTTTGGCGGTGAGACAAAATAGTGACCCTAGAATGGTCACCAACACTGACAGGCACCGGAAACACTGACGGCCACCGGAATTTTCCACGCAACGGAAAAAAAAAATCAAGTTGAAAGAGCCACAGGCTCTGATACCATGTAAATTTAATGTGGGAAAATATTTTCTTATTTTTATTCATCAATAGGGACATACATATATATATATATATATATATATATATATATATATATATATATATATACACACACATACAAGATACTATAAACCTATTAGGAATCTAACTCCTAACAGAGTTCTATTTACAATTAATCCTTAACAGTTTTAAAATTCAATTTTCAAAATGAACTCACAAGAAATAGGGTGCATGTGAGGGATTAGTGATTGGTTTGATGAAGATCAACTGAGCAGCACCTTGTTTCAAATTAAGTTACCATTATTCTGTGTTTGCAGGTTCCATCATATGTAATGCTTGGAATTGCAAAACATGAGGAAGCACCGCCAACTCCTCCACGTCCTCTCTCACCAATGGGTGAGGCCTGTTCACGGATGGATCTCACAGCAATTCATCAGATCTTGGTTATGACACATTATAAAGATGATGAGGGAACGAATGAGGTAATTCATATAGTTTATGTCATATATTTCTTTTCTTGAATTGTATGTTGAGAGGTTTAGTTGATGTGATTTGGTCCAGTTATCTTTCCAAGAATGGACACAACAAATGAGAGATATGCTGGAGTCAAGGAAACGAGGGGACTTTGCATTCCGTGATAAAGATTTTAAAACTGCCATTGACTGTTATTCCCAGGTATGCATATGATGTTCACTCATCTATTAATCCTAATTTCATGCTATAGATTATTGTCGAGGTGGCTTCAGAACATAAAAGATAATGGAAATTCTTTGCTCTAAACATTCATGTATATGTCTGTTCTGCTGTTTTATTTTCTATATTGCAGCTCCATTGATTATTTGTTGGTTTAAGGATATTCAGAACAGATGTTGGCAAATGCTTCATTTTGTCATCTTTCTCTTCATGTTATTTGTTTCAGCTGTCCTTTTTCCGTCCAAAATTCTACAATTTTTAGAAGACATCTGTTATAATCACGACAAGGATCTCGTCACGACCTTGTTAACGACAATCTAATTCGAAAGCTAAAGCTTTTGTTTTTAGCTCTATTCATCCCTTGACCGATTGTTGTTGAAAATTGCAAGCTCATTAAATGGGAGCTCTAACCTTAGGCTCGTTAAAAGGGAGCGCTAACCTTAGACCCCTTACAGAGAGTTTAGATCTAAAGTTAGTTGAAAATAATTCTGCTTGTTGTATTTCTTGTTTAAAGCCTCCAATTTATAGAGGAATACAAGTAATTAAAGTAATTCTTCTAGAATGAGATCTCCTGCCATAAATAAAATAGGAACTACTAGATGGGAAAACTACTGAATAGAAAGAGAACTAAATAGGAGATCTCCTACCAAAAAGAAAAATAGGAAACTACTAAATAAGAATACTAAATAGAAAGACTACTAAATTTCAGATCTCCCACCAAAAATAAATAAGAAACTACTAAGTAGAAAAACTTCTAAACAATAGAACTTGATTTTAGAAAATTGCAAATATCATAATTGCATCTCTAATATTAACTCCCCTCCCAAATAAAGAGCTTATCCTCAAGCTTCAAAAGTGCTTCCAAGTTGGGTGTGATTAGGGACGACAATTTTATCCCATGCGGCGGGTATCCAATCCGATTTTGATTGATTTGTGTAATGAATAAATGGATTTGAGACGGGTTTGAGTAGTATTTTTACTTCCCATATCGGTTTCGGGTTCAAGGATTCGGGTACCTACTACCAATTATCTGTTTAATTAATACTCCAAATATATTTAAAATAATTATTTTTTTAAAGAAAATTATATATATACATCTTTTTAATTATAATTAATGCTATAATTATATTTAAATATAATTATATTTTTTATATTTTTATTAAGTAAAAATAATAATTTTATAGTTTTTGCTTAGTTCTTATTTTCAAAAATAAAAAAATATATGTTTTCAATTCTAAATAGGTTCGGGTCCTAAAGTGAATTTCTAAATGGATTTGGGATGAGTTCGGGTACCTAATTTACAATTAGATTTGGGTTCAGATAGTGCATTTTGGGTAGTGTATTTTAAGCGGGTACCTGACTCATTGCATCCTTGTGATGCTTGCCCCCATTAATTCCCTTAATTTCAATTTCTGTTTAATATGTTAAGGACTTTCTGCATTTGACGAGTCAGGTTCTGCAGCTAGGTTACAAATCAAAATTCAAATTGGGCAGCTTGAGCGTTTTCTGCATCTATAGTTCTTATGGAAGATATTTGATCTCACTGATTGAATCTCCCATGACACTTGGCCTGATACTAGGTTGTTATGATCACTCAACCATGATCTCGTAATGGGCCTGTTAACAATAAAAT
Organism: Jatropha curcas; assembly: GCF_041381405.1. Taxonomy (NCBI): domain Eukaryota; kingdom Viridiplantae; phylum Streptophyta; class Magnoliopsida; order Malpighiales; family Euphorbiaceae; genus Jatropha; species Jatropha curcas. The sequence continues at coordinate 24,194,971 of NC_143151.1, forward strand.
CTAATTCAAAAGCTAAAGCTTTTGTTTTAACTCGATTCTTTCCTTGACCTATTGTTGCTGAAAATTGCAAGCTCATTAAAAGGGAGCTCTAACCTTAGGCTCGTTAAAAGGGAGCTCTAACATTAGGCTAGTTAAAAGAAAGCTCTAACCTTAGTCTCGTTAGAGAGTCTAGAACTCAATTTAGTTAAAAATAGTTCTGTTTGTTTTATTTCATGCTCAAAGCCTCCAATTCACAAAGGAATACAAGTAATTCTACTAGAATGGATCTCCTACCATAAAATAAAATAGGAAACTATTAAATAGGAAGAGTACTAAATAGAAAGACAACTAAATATGAAGATTTCTAAATAGGAGACCTTCTCCAATCTATGGAGGTATACAAGTATTGATTAAAGTAATTCTACTAGAATGAGATTTCTTACTATAAATAAATTAGGAAAACTACTAAATGGAAAAATTACTAAATAGGAGATCTACCAAAAAGAAAAATAGGAAACTACTAAATAGAAAGACACTACTAACTAATAGATCTCCTACTAAAAATAAAATAGGAAACTGCTCAATAGAACTTCTAAATAGTAGAATTTCTTAATTTAGAAAACTGCAAACATCATTATTGCGTCTCTAACAGCTTCATTGTTTCTTGCCTGAAATTGCATTCATGTTCTATAGTTCCAAATAGTTCTTTGCCATCATAAGCATCCTCTTGTATCTTCCTTTGTTTGTCAGACATACGTGCATTAGCAAGACAGAAATATGAGATTCTGACAAGGAGCTACACCAGAACAACTTGGAATAGTGAATATAATCTATTTGCTTTGTTACTTTTGCAGTTCATAGACGTAGGAACAATGGTTTCTCCAACTGTTTTTGCACGGCGCAGTCTTTGTTATCTTTTATGCGATCAACCAGACGCCGCCCTTCGAGATGCAATGCAAGCACAATGTGTATATCCGGAGTGGCCAACAGCCTTTTACATGCAGTCAGTTGCCCTTGCCAAACTAGACATGCATAATGATGCCGCCGACATGTTGAATGAAGCTGCTGCACTAGAAGAAAAGAAACAACGAGGTGGGAAAGGATCATGAGACTTAACTATATCATCAATAAAAGATCTCGATCACAGAGTATTATTGAGGCCACGCAAGTTTGTGTAAAATTTGAGCTCTGAATTGATTTGTTTTATTGATAAAAGAAAATGTAATATAGCGAGACACTTAGTTTCATTAATGCATGTGTAATTTTCCCTCTTTGAAGGGAAGCAATTGAGATAGATATGATCTCTATTAGTTCTTGAACATCTTCCGTCCTGATTTTCTTACTGTTTTTAGTAGAGAAATTCCACAGATGACTTAAAGTTCATGATGTAGTATATGGTCCAACCAAGAGTTAGGATCAATTTTCTTACTGTTTTCAGCAATGTCGTTGCGCTTGCCCAAGGTAACGGGAAAATTGAGTTATTTCAAAATCTTTTAACCTAACCATCAAAATCATTAGAATCTTATGAGAAATTCAATTTACACCCATTTTCCTTTTTGATCACCAATTAAAATTGATTTCAAGAAATTCCTAAATTCCAAAACTTTTAAATCCAAATTTCACCGATCTTCCATGAAACTCAAATTTGTTAAGAGAAAAAATATCACCTTCTCTTACTTTCTTCAGAATATTCAATTTTTATAAATTAATTATTTTAAAAAGAAAATAAAATACAATGAGAGCTATTACAGGGAGAAAAACTTAGTTGATATTTTCTCTCTAAATTGAAAATCATAATCTTATTATTATTTCAACAATGACAATAAAAAATAAGAAGGATTTCTATTACTATATTAATTACTAATGATATTAATATATGTGTTCCAAATTTTACAACCGAATGGCATCATCTCTTCTTCTTCTTCTTTTAGAGAGATAAATTAGAGAGAAAAAGTTTTAGACTTGTTTGTTGGAAGAGAAAGAGAGGAAGAAGAAGATGGTATTTTGGTAAAAAAAAATTCTCTCTTTAGACAGTTAGATTTTTCTTTGAATTGATCTTTGAAAGTACAAAAAATGGACAGTAACAGACATAAAACATGAGTGTATAGTAGCGTATTTTGAAAAAAATACAAGGATAGAGTAATTAATTTGGACAAAATATATGTGTATAATTATAATTCTTATTGGGTTGAATTTGTTAACAAGTCTAACATCGTGTGGTAAGATTTGAGAAGTTTAAAAAAACTATAATCGAGGAGTAATACAAAAAACTGCATAAGTCTATAGCCTTGGGTTAATGAAGAGGAAAAAAAAAAAAAGGATTTAAATTTCAATTCAGCACATTTTGGCATTTCTTTGGGCTTTTACTACAAATCATTGAAATTATTAGAGATATCGAATGACGTGTTAATATTGAAAGAAAATTATTATTTTGTCATTTTACTTTATTATAATACACTAGTCTGTCCTAGCATTTTTTAAAAAATACTAATTTTTCCATATATTTTAATCCATAACACTACTTTCCCCTTGGGTCAGTTTTTGTATTTTGTTTTTTTGTTAAAAGTATGAAACATTGCAAAATATGTTGGAACAATATAGTTAATTTTGTAAAACACAAGGTCAAATATTGAATTTTTTCAAAATAATATTGCAAAATTGACAGAAACATGAAAAAGAGAAATTAATGTCAAACTAATGAAATTTCAAAATGAAGGGACAGACCAGTAAATTCTAGCAAAATGCAGAGATAAAATAGTAATTCCCAATATTAATAGTGTTGTCTAGGAGGTGTTGCATGGAGTGTGAATGTATGCTATAGGAGCTAGGGGAACTTAAGTTCGACCTCATGGATGGGAGCATTAAAGGGCACAACAAAATTAAGTTGGTGTAGAGGGAACTTAGAATCATGAACTTTTCAAAAATTCTTTCGCTCCATTAATTACAATGGGTAAAGTCTCTTTATACGCATTGTAGGCCCAAAAAATCCCACATGTACCTAACAATATCAATCAAATAAGCCCTGAAATACAAGCCTAAACTATGAAGAAGGAGGAAGATGTTACCATTTTTCTCCTTTCTCTGGCATTTTGAGTGGCCTCATAGAAACTTTCACTTCCCAAACTCTAGCACTTTGGGCAACCCAAAGTGAGGTTAGGTAAAGTAATCTCCAATTTAATAGCAAACCTTGAAAAGCTTGTCTTTTGAACCTTTAGCTTTTTAGTCCATCAAATGTGGAGCCTTCAGTTGGTCCACATGAATTCTTTAACTAAGCTCTTCTTATATCTTGAAGATAATTCTTAAAGGGATAAATCTACAAAAATACTCTCAACTATATGAGTTGTTGTAAAATTACTCTAATTTTAGCTTTGTATCCCAGACACCCTCGTTTTGAAACATAAATATATTAGCACCATATTTTAAATTGAGACCTAAAATGAAATAAAATATATTATTCTGAGACTATAGCTTGACCTTGGGTTAATTTAATTCAAGGGATCAAAACACTGTTTTAATAAAACAGTTTCTTTCCAAATTACCCTCTCTTTCTCCTTCAACAATTCCTCTTCTAAAAATCTCAGATTGTGACTGTCTCAAAGCTCAAGTCTCTTGATGCTCTTAGCTTTGGTAGTCTAGAACATCCTGTTGAGTTTCAATATCAATAATACGCAGCAGAATAATATAAATATAACAAAATAATTATATCAACAAGGATCTGTTTAAACAATTAAAAAAATAAAAATTGTTTAAAACAATACCTCTTTTGCAGATTCTTCGAAACTTCGATCTACGTGACTAGGTTGTCACAGACCACAAGCCATCTAAGTGTCCGGCATCTAATAGTATCCACACGAATAGACAATTGAAAAACTGTAAAACTATTTTAGAGAGTTGAGAGGTTAGAGTGTATGATGGTGCTAGCTATCATACGCTCTATGTTTAGTTTTGTGGCTATGAGCAACAACTCATATCTTTAGACTATATCTTAAACCTTATATATAAATCCTTAAGTCATAAATAAATAAATTATAATTATTTATTTAAACCTTTTAAATAAATAAATTATTACTAAAATATATATGTGCCAATTTATTTATTTAAACAATTTAAATAAATAAATCATAATACATATAGTACTAGCAATTTAATCAATTATATAATTTATTTAACTATTTAAATAAATAAATCATAATTAAAATATTATGTTTATTTAATCTAAAATTTATCTTAATAAATTTTAGACATAAATCAATTAAGTCAATACTTAATAATTTAGGTAAAATTGTAATTAAATATAAATTACAATTTTGCCCTTAATGTCTCAAAATTAATTTGTAATCAAGTTATACTTGATTCGATTTCTCGTTCTCATTTTTTCATATCTATTTTTATGTGTGTGACCTTCTAGGTTTCAAATATGTTGGCAATAAATATAAATTAAATTAATTAATTAATATTTGAAGGTCAAGTACATTGTCTAACAACTTGTCAATACTATCCAAATATTTGAAAAATCAAAGTGGTTTGACTTAACCTTTCAGTGTATGATTTATCAGTGTAATTAATATCCCTTCATAATTAATGTTATGATTTAGTAATTAGGTATGGAGTATATCTGATTTACTAAATCATGTTAGTTCTCTTAATTTTAGCCGTTAATCATTTGAATGAAATTTCAAATCTAATTTACTAATTTCATTTTACCTTGCACAAGGATTTTTTAATCAATACCAATAGAGAACTATTTTTCATTTGAATTGTCATTTACCTTTCATGCAGTTTACTTTATAATATATTGAGTAAACTTTTGAAAAAACCAAAAATCAAACGGAACCAATAATATATTGAGTAAACTTTATAATATATTAAGTACCTCATGAAATGACGAAAATACTCTTTATTTTTAAAAACACAGGGACAAACTACTTATATTTTTCAAACTATAGGGACTGTACTATAATTTTTCTGATATAATATTTTAGTACCTCTCTTTTGACCTCTGTGTTTTCTTATTGACTTAACAAAAAATATACAAAAATTAGATGAAAGTACCCAATAATGTAACGGAAGCAAAACATAAGGACAAATTAGTATATTAAAAAAAAAAAAAAAATTCAAGGATGGACTAATTATATTTCACAAACTTCAAAGATCGTACTATAATTTATCCATTTTTAATAGTAAAAATAATTTTGAGAAAATATTTTTAGTTTGACCCCTCTAATTAAGAAAAATTAGTTTTTGGCCTCCTAACCCTTTGAGCTGGGTCCGCATCTAAGAATTGCATTCCTTGCCTCTCTACTATTTGTATTTGGGGTTTTTCCAACTTTCTCTAATCTAAACGTGTATGTGGATGCTAATAGTACAACAATATTATTGAGTTAATCTAAATTATTTGAAAGGATTGTAAAGCAATTGGAAGGCAAGATCCATATGATGTTGATTAAATGATTCCCTAACAAAGGGACAATCACCTCATTTTTCATTGATTGAAACGTGTGATATCAAAGTCTACATGTGCTATTGCATGTCATTAATTTATTAATTAAATTCCAATTTTATGTTTTAATTAATTAGCTTCATTGGGACAAGAGGAATCTCAGCACGGCTTTGAAATTGATTTCAACAGTACACTATTAGTTGTTTGATCATATACGTTCATTTATAATTTAATCACATTGAAGCCTTCACGTTCGATGAGGTTAGAATTGTTATTGTTAGTGATGGTAATTTATTTTACGTGATTAACAGAATTACTTTCCTCTTATTTTCCCAGTACCTATTTTCGTTAACGCAATAGAAAATTCAAATGACGACCTAGAAAGGAAGTTATAGCTCTACTAATTTCGTTACACAACCTATCTCATTCTATTAAACTTAAATCAATATATATATATATATATATATATAGCAAACATTTTTTTCCAAGAAGCTAGATACGTAACATTTCTCAAATGAATGCTCTTTTCTTGCTCTTACCATATAAGATTCTTAAATTTTGGTGACGATACATAGGACTTTTAAATTTTGATAGTGCCACATAAAATTTAATTATTAGTTATAATGTTATATAAATATTGATATTAATTATCATTCAATTATCATAATTAATATATATTAGTAAAATAATTATAATTATTATAATATTATAATTATCTTTCTCAATTAAAATTACATAATATTGGGATTAGTTATCATTCAATTATCATATTAATATGTATTAAATAATTACAATTATTATAATATTATAACGTATTTTTTAATTAAAAAATTATCATAAATTTGATGTTGATTATCATATTAATATGTATTCCTTATTTTTTAAAATTAATATTATTATAATATTGATACTAAATATCATTATAATCAATCATAATGATCATTTATTATTATGAATGAAAATTTTATATTTAAAAGAATGATAGAGAAGGTTAATGATGAAAATATTTATTAATAGTTTTATTAACAATGAATATTCAAATGTTTCAATATTTATTTGTCTTAAAAATGCTATATATAGTTTTCTTTATTAATTTTAATGATATTATATTGAATTACAATTAATTACTTATTACTAGAATATAAATAGAGAGAGCTCTTTGAGGTTTTGTTAGGTCTTTTTTTTTTTTGTAATTTCAATAATTCTTATACAATTTCTTTTCGACATTGATATATATTTTTTTCTCTTCTAAATTTCTATTACTCTATTAAATTAGGAAAATTTTAATAAATCATTAGAAAGTTTGTATAAAATTATCATTGAGAATTATATTTATACGTCTATAATTGAATTTTTACTGTCCATTTTATTTTATTTTATTTTGTTATTTTTAATATCATCTAAGAACATTTATTAATTCAAAAATAAATTAAAACAATGATTTTTAATATATATTTCCTTTTTTTTCAATTTTATTATAAACATTAATTTTTATATAATTAATCTAATGTTTTGAATTTGAAATAAATGTTCTTTAATTTAAATAATTTTCAACAAAATTAACAAATTTAAAATTATAAATAATTTAAATTATAAATTTTTTTCTTAATTAAAATATATATTTTAAAATATTATCACAATATCTCTATGATTATTGATAAAGATATTTACTATGCATAACATAAGCATGCTGCTAGTATATATATAAAACAAACATTTTTTCCCTAGAAAGTTGACATGTGACAAATCCACTTGACATTTTAATTTGAAATATAACATATTTTTTCAATTAGACTTCCACTTGGTATGATTTGATTTGATTATTTAATGTATTTAATGTATTGGCTTGTTTGGTTTGGTTTAGTATGGATTTATTTTGAATTAGTATTTTTGGTTTGGTTTGATTTGATTATTCAATGTATTAATGTATTAGTTTAGTTTGTATTTATTTTGAGCTAGTGTTTTTGATTTGGTTTGATTTGATTATTTAATGTATTAATGTATTGATTTAGTTTGGATTTATTTTAAATTAGTGTTTTTGGTTTGGTTTGATTTAGTTATTTAATGTATTAATGGCTTTAAGTAATTATTATTAATTATTAATTTTTAAAAAATGATAAAGTTTAATAACAATGAATTATTCAATTAATGTATTAATGTATTGCTTTGCAACAAATCTTTAGTTTCAAATTTGTGAAGTAACAAACGTTTCTTCTAACAACCGTTAATTTATATTTAATTTTTCCTATCCAAATGTTTTCATTTATTATTATTTTTTAAATAGTATAGTAATCCACTTTTTTTTTTTTTAATTTTAAAATATTTACCCTCAAGAAACACTTTAGCTTTTTTAGAAATACTAAATATAAATTGTATCACTGTATCTCTCTATATTCTTGGTAAAGGTATACTGGTTTCTGCTTTTAAATATATTATTCATTTTTTTAAAAAATACAAAATTTTCTACATTTCAACTATTTTCACTAATGGGGTTAGTCGTTCTTACTCAAGAGTTTTTTCATGTTTTTGTAGCTGTCAACTATCAAATCAATATATATATATATTGTTAGGAATCAGCTCTGATACCGCTCGTTGGGCATCAGCTCTGATACCGCTCGTTGGGCATCAGCTCTGATACCACTCGTTGGGCCCTTTCAACTAATTAAGAGAAAATTAACACAGCGGAAAAATAGAAATAGGACACACAGAAATTTACGTGATTCACCTTCAACTGTTTAGGGCTACGTCCATGGGACAAACTCCGAATCATTCTTCCAATATTAAAAAAAAAATAGTAGGTACACAAAGAGAGTAATACAAAAATAGTGGCACACAAAGTGTTTCCCAAAAACACCCCATAATATTTCCTCACTATTTTTCTCTCCCCTAATTTTAGAAAACCCATCTTAAAACTAGAAAACTCGCTCGCTACATTTTCTCTCTTCTTTCTTCTGTGTGTATTGAGATGAGCTGAGCCATCTCCTATTTATAGGAGAGGTGATGTGAGAGTCGTGTGTGAGTCACACACGGCTTTCCATTTAGTCATGGTTGGTTGCCAACCTTTCTTCTGTTTCAAATAACACGTTTTTCTCTTCTTTTTTTTTTTTTCTCTTCATTTGTGTGTGGGTCCCACTTGAGTGGGCTCCACCATAACATATATATATAAGGCAGATAGAATTTTTCTTAGTATTGCCACGTAGGATTTTAAATTAATGACATATGTATGACTTAATTGTTTGTTTTTATATTTATTTGAACATAAATTAATTTATGATTGAATCAAACCGTGTTAAATGTAATTGATTAATATAACGTTAGAGAATTAATAGTGTGTTAAGTAACAATTTATATAACTTTTAATGTTATAAATAAATTACATAATTTATAAATTTTAATGATATGGACAGTTATTATTTTATATTAAAAAATTAAAAACTTTTGTATCAAATTAAACCATGTTAAATATAATTGATTAATTATAGTATTAATAATATGATAAGTTGAAGATTTATACAACTCTTAATTATTAAAATAAATTATTTATTCATGGATTTTAATGAAATAACAAGTTAATTTTTCACATTAATTTTAAAATAAATCAAATTAATGAATTTTACCACTTTTCATTTTACTTTTTTTTTTAATTTATCTCTAAGCATTTCAATATTTTTAATCCATATTCTTGAACACATACCCATTTGCTAATTTTTACTTTAATGATAAAAAATCACGCTATATATATTTTTTACTATTGATATATCTTTATAATATTTTTTAGTTAAAAATCTATATATATATATATATATATATATTCTCAATTTACTTTATTTTATTTTTTTTAACCGTGCATAGCACGGGTATATTGCTAGTTTAATACAATGTTAAGCGGTTGTAAGATTATGGATTGAAATTTTGGCAGAAGATAGAAATTAAGTGCAAACATATTTTACCGTGAACTGAGCTACTGATTCATTAATTCGCAAGTATGCAAGAAAAAGTTTGAGATTTCTTAGGCATATATAAAGGGAAATTTAGATAGAGTTATGTGAACTTTTGCTTCTGGATTAACTTTTGATTTATACAACATTTGATTGATTTACAATATAATATATGATGTTGTGACTAACTAATTAAAAATGTTGAGAAGGGAAACTCTCGTTTTGATCAATCGTCTAAAGAGGCTATGAGTTCCTTCTTCTAGATGTTGAATGCAAAGCTCCAAATTCTTTAAATGGCTTTGAACATTCTCTATATTATCATATTTGGATCCAACAAAGGATTCCAATGCAGAATCTGCCATTGCAAATTCATTCCCATCTGCAACTCCTTCTTCTTCTTCCTCATCAGAAGCTATTCTCTTCTGCATCATAAGCTTTGAAACCAAAGCCCAACGACTCGACTTGGAAAACAAACCCTTTGGTGCTCCATACACAAATGACAAAAAGGATTTGAACACAGAAAGAGTAATTACTTCAACCTCTTTTAAAATGCTAATTATCTTCCCTATCTCATCACTTCCATTTGAAGACGAAAAGCATTTCTTCTCCAAACCCTTCAGATTACTCAAAGCCTTTTGAATTGACTTCTTAGCCATCTTTCTGGAAGTCAAATATTTCTTGACCTCAAGTTCGACACCGGTTTGCCTTCTGCGGATGGTCGACTCAAGTTCCAGAGTGTACTCTTTAGTTTGCAACAACGCATCTTTAGCGGCGTTACAAACGTCGAGAAGTCGAAGAGATCCGTCAAGCAACTCATCAACGCATTTACGGTTCTGATGATGCGCTAATAAGGCTTGTTGAGTTAACGGCAGAAGAAGAAATTTATCGACGCAGTCATGCAAATCTTGAAGATGGGTAAGCTTGTTGGTTATGGAAGTTGATGACGTGGAAGCAGCATCAGAAATCCTTAATGTAGAAATATGATCATCCAGCTGTGAAATAAGAGGGTGTGGTCTTGAAGGTAAGCTATCGGAGCGATTATGGAATAAGGTAGTGTTAGCCATTTCTATTTGTTGGAGAAGCGAAGAGAAGCTTACAGATAGATTGAAGTTTTGAGAGTGATTTTTGGGTTTGAAATGGAAATGTTATATGTATGAATTGGAAGAGGAGACAAGAGGAATCTGATGTCCTCGATAATCTTTCGGATTTGGATCTAACACACAAATCTCAGCAATGTCTTCGGAGTGTCTCTTGCCTACCACTTCTCCAACTCATAACATCTAATAATTGCACCACACGAGTGCATTAATAAATAATAATATTTTTTTCTTTTCCATAATATAGGTTTTATATAAAAAGAATTATAAATTTGCAATGTTACGAATTAAAACAATTCAATCTAATAATGATAAAAGAAACTTATTTAAAGTCAATCAGGTGTAATTTGGTTCATTTTTCTGTTAGTGTAGAAAATAAGATATCTCAATTTCGTTCTCTTTCGAAATGAAAAGCTTTTTAACACTTTGGTGAGTAAAAGGGAGGGCTATCCTGTTATGTAGACTGCAATATTTTTTCCATTCATTAACTTTACCAAAAAAAAAAAAAAAAAAAAAAAGGAAAAAAACGTATAACAGGAAAAAGGATTGAATAGATCCATGATATCAGCTTGTGGCAATAAAGCAAGCTTCATTTGCAATTAATAGCTAAATTAGAATGGTTATGCAGCTTGAAATTTTTATGCAATAAGACCACTTTAGAAACTATATTTGCAGGTTACTAAATTAAAAAAAAAAAAAAATTCAAGGAGCAGATTCATAATTTATAGAGTAATCTACTTAATCTTTAACTAATTATTCATCATAATATTTACTTCCAATATTTTACGTCCCTTGTATTTAAGTTTGATGCAATGTGCTAATCACTTCCAAAATTATATATATGTGCAGGTTAATTACTAAATAATATATACTCCCTCTATCCTATTTTGTTTGTTTGTTATTCATTTTTTGAATGTTCCATAATATTTGGAATGTTTCTAAATTTATGTATGCAAACAATTATTTTTCCTATGATAACCTTTATGATTGTTTATTACATGAAATATTTTTATTAATATCTTAATGAATTAAGGGTAAAAAAAAATGGCAAAATAATTTTTATTGACTAAATTCTTAATATGCATATTTTGTCAAACTATGCAAACGAAATGGATCAGGGGAGTATATTCAGGGATTTAATCTTCCTAATTTTAACTAATTGCTTTTCATAATATTTATTTTCAATATTTTACTTTTCTTGTATTGAAATCCTGACTTTGATCCTCTGCCTAAACTGTTTTTTAACAAAAGTCATCTAATATAGAAATATGTATATTCGTGTATTTCAGATTTGAATCAGAAAGCTTAATAAGAATTGCCTTAGCAATGACTAGTGCATAATCATCAATTGTGTTTTAGATGATTTGATTTGTGTAATATATAAATAATTAAGCACATGGTAACATGGACATCTTACATTATTTATTTGTGCCAACTCTTTTTCATTTCCTGCATGCAAATATTGTGCGATTCTTCCATGCACATGGATACAACCTAATCTAATTTTAAATTTAATTAAGTTATTTTAATTTAATTTTAAATTTAATTAATTTCATCTCGAGCACTCGTGTGCATAAGCCTTTGATTTTTTTTTTTTTTTTTTTTTTTAGGATAAATACTGGTGTGCTCCTTCTTTTCGCTCAAATGATTGTTCAAGAAAAGAGAAAAAACAACAAAACTATTATTGTGGGATAAAAAACAAAGGAATCTTTTGAGATATCCCACTTATTTATTTATAACAATATATATACACACACATATTAAGGTGGAAGAAATAACTCTCATCTTGGAAAATAAATTATTTGTTAATAATAACTCAAACATAAAATTTTACAATGAGTAAAAGAATTTACAAACTATAAACTATGTATTTGAATTCAACTTAACAATATATATATATATATAAAAGGCATTTGGTATAATCTGATTGGACATGAATCTGATTGGTCTAATCATGTCATGTCTTTTTAAAGATGTTAGGAGTGGAAAGTTGAACCGGTGTAAATGGGACTACATGTAAAAATGACTTACCCATCACCAGGCCCAAAATCTAGATAAGCCTCAATATAGTTTGTTAAGTTTGTTAGTTGTTTTTTTTAATTATTATTTTTTATTTGTAAATCACCAGTATTCAGATCCTATTACCAGGGACCGCATAAAATCTGACTGGAAGCTTAGTTATAGTTAAGGTATTTCGCTACTCCCTGCAGATTTGTTTAATAAGGATTGAATCTGAAAGTTCTTGACACATGCCCAGCTTGCATTGCCATCTGAATCACAAACTGTAGGTTAAGTTTGTTAGACATTAGTTACAATCTATTTATCTCACGTTGCTGAGGTTGCAGAGCAATTATAATATAGTGACCTTGTATATAAGGAACTCAACTAAATATATTGTAATCTTGTTCTTCAATACACAATAATACATATAAAGAATCTTTAATCTTCTTCTTCAATACACAATACTATATATATAAAGATTTTTCCACTTTCTCTGTTAGTTCTCTTCATCTTGAATATTTGATCATGGTATTAGAGCTTGTACTATGAAGCTGTTTTGACAGAGTTCACTGTTCACTTCTCTCCATTCTTCTTCTCGGAAACTGACACTTCAGTGAATATAACTCATCATCATCATGACGACAGAGACAACACAAAGAACAGAGTAAGAAGAATTAGAAATCTACAAAATGGTGAATTCAGATAAATAAACATCTAATCTGGGAAGTGTACCCCTTACTGGAACTAACTATCTTTTATAGAGCATATCTATGCTAATTGCTCTTAGGTCCAAAGATAAATAGGTTTGGTCAATAGCCAATGTTCTAAACCTAATTTTGATCTCCCATTATATGAGAAATGGCTGAGGGATGATAATATGGTTGAGTCATGAATCTTAAATTCGATATACAAATAGTGCTTAGGAACTATGAGAAGAGTTGGCTAAGGCTTATTTTCACTTGTGATTCCTGAAGTAAAAAAAATATTGCTTAATTGTTCCTATAATTCAATACGTTAATAAAAAAAAAATACACAAACTTTAATGAGAATAACAAAAAAGTTAATTAGTCCATTTCTCACTCAGGAGCCGGTTAAAAGCTGACATGGTATTACTTTGACAGCATCCTAATGAATTTAAGTAATTCCACATCACAAATTTATTTGATTGATTTCTCTCTCACGTATGCTCTCTCTCTCTTCTGCCCATTGAAACATCTCACCTTCTCTTTATTCTCAATTCAGAAGCGACACTATCTGCCAAACATATACAACGCTACCTCAGTTCCGGCACCAACGCCGTCATCGTAACAACGGCCACCAACTATCCTCCTCTGTTGATGTAGATGCCCTCTCCCGTCTCCTCCACCGGTTTAGAAATTCATTTTTATTATTTGAATTCATTCCAAATTCGATTGTAATTACCTGTTTAAAATCCAAACCATTTAACATTAATAATATTTTTTATTTTAATTTTTAAAAAATAAAAGGCAAATAAAAATTATAAAATTATTTATTTTAACTTAATAATAAATATAATATAAACATTAAATATAATTATAGCATTAATTATAATTAAAAAATGTATATATATAATTTTCTCTTTTAAAAAATAATTATTTTAAATATTTCTTGAAAATTTATTGAACGGATAATGGGTAGCGGTTACTCAATTCCTTGAACCCGAACCAAATCCGAATCAGATACGAATAGTAAAAACATTACCGGAATCCGTCCAAAACTCATTTATTCACTATTTGAACTTGCTAAAATCGGATTAAATTGGATCGAGTACGTGCTGGGTCGAGTATAATTGCTATCCCTACTTGTGGAGCAACCAGATGAATGGCATACATTGGAAATGGAGATAGGCTTATGCAATTCTTAATGGGACTGAATGATAACTATGATCATGTGAAAAATCAAATATTGCTCATGGATCCTTTTCCTAGCATAAATAAAGCATGCTCTATGGTACTTAAGGTTGAGAAACAAAGGGAGGCCAAATTGATCACACACAGTTACTATACCATTAAATGAAAGCCAAAACTTATATAATATGCTCTACATACCTAGTTTTACATGTAACCTAATATCAGCATATACCCTAGCCAAATCAAATCACATTTCTATTAAAACTTTATCTAACCATTGTGTTTTGCTAGATTTGCTAACTGATGTTGTTGTTGCCATTGATAAGGCTAAAGGAGGATTATACCACTTGAATCATACTTCTTTTCTTAAACACGGCAAGAATTCAAACTCTTTAAATTCCTCTTTTTTATTGAAGTCTCAATTTTTTCTCAACAAATAAACAAGTATAAAAGAAAAGAGAGAGGAACCAAACAAACAAAATATCCAAAGCTAGATAAGAAAATGTTTGCACTTAGAGAAATCAGATATGGCCTTGAAATTCATGCAATTAATTCACTGGTTTTTAGCGGTAAGTTTTCACCGAATGTTAAACTACTCCATATGATTGACGAAATGTCTGCCTTGCCTCGTTAAGCGATTTGGTTCCTACTGTGATGAATGGCAGGATTCATAGGACTAGTTAATAGGAAGAACGAGAAACTTGTGAGGAGAAAAATCAACAGCAAGGGTGGTTGGTCAGTCTAACCGCTGGCACCAAGTCAAACAACTTGGCGAGCCGCTTTAGGTGAAGGTGATCCAGCCACCATCCAAATCTAGATCAACCCGCACGCTCCAATTTTCTCTCATCTATTCCTTTCTTTTTTTTTTTTTTTTAGAACTTTGCTAGTGTGCTGGTTCTTATCCAAATATTTCACCAGTTCTTAGCAGTTTTTGACCTTCCGATTTTAATCCAACTCAGATTTGGACCATAGTTCAATTTTCAATTAAAGCAGTCAGACTGACCCATTCCATGCGATTTTCAAAACCATGGTAAATAGTATTTACCTGTTCTAGCTCATCTTGACATCCATAATTGTAAAATAGAATTTTTGTTTTTGAAAGAATAGTAGTAAATTAGAAATTAATTGTTGGAAATTCAATAGTTAAATTTTTTTTAAAAAATATATTATATTTTTGTATTTATATGAAGTCGTTACTATTTACTTTATACATTTATTGTTAATATATATTAATCATCAAGTATGTAAATATGCTTATATATCCTTAACATTGAGACATCACATTTGCTTGAAAAAAAAAAAAAAAAAGAACAGGAGCACCACATTTATAACAGCATATGCTGGTACTGCACTTAGCAAAATAGCAACCTTCAAAAATCGAACAAACGAAAATTGTCTTGTCTCACATATAAGGCTAAACAGTAATGCTTCTAAATTGCAAGCAAATAACACCTTTCATCTTATTCTTTCCAGGCAAATGCAACCCGTGCGCTTCAATTATTGAATGCCATTTCTGTTATCAGAAACCATTTGCCCATTTTTAATTTACTTATGAGCTGGAGAAATGGTTGGCGACAGACATTGCGAAGACATGGCTGAGATTTGTGTGTTAGATCCAAATCGAAATCACAATGCCATGAAGATTATCGAGGATTTGAGATTCCTCCTGTCTCCTTTTCCCCTTCATACATATATATACATATAGTCTCCATTTGAAACCCAAAAATCACAGCAAAAGCTTCTCTTCTCTTCACCAAGAAACAAAAATGGCCAACACTACCTTTTTCCATAATCGCTCAGATAGCTTACCTTCAAGACCACACCCTCTTATTGCACAACTGGATGACCATATATCCAGATTAAGGATTTCTGATGCTGCTTCCACGTCATCATCAACTTCCATAGCCAACAAGCTTACCCATCTTCAAGATTTGCATGACTGCGTTGATAAATTGCTTCTTCTGCCGTTAACTCAACAAGCGTTATTAGCGCATCATCAGAACCGTAAATGCGTTGATGAGTTGCTTGACGGATCTCTTCGACTTCTCGACGTTTGTAACGCCGCTAAAGATGCTTTGTTGCAAACGAAGGAGTATACTCTGGAACTTGAGTCGACTATCCGTAGAAGGCAAAATGGTGTGGAAATTGAGGTCAAGAAATATTTGACTTCCAGAAAGATGGCTAAGAAGTCCATTCAAAAGGCTTTGAGTAATCTGAAAGGTTTGGAGAAGAAATGCTTTTCGTCTTCAAATGGAAGTGATGATATTGGAAAGATAATTAGTATTTTAAAAGAGGTTGAAGTGATTACTCTTTCTGTGTTCAAATCCTTTCTGTCATTTGTGTATGGAGCACCAAAGGGTCTGTTTTCCAAGTCAAGTAATTGGGCTTTAGTTTCAAAGCTTATGGTTCATAAGAGAATAGCTTCTGATGAGGAAGAAGAAGAAGGAGTTTTAGATGTGAATGAATTTGCAACGGCAGATTCTGCATTGGAATCCTTTGTTGGATCCAAATATGATAATAATGCAGAGAATGTTCAAAGTCATCTAAAGAATTTGGAGCTTTGTATTCAAGATCTTGAAGAAGGAACTCATAGTCTTTTTAGAAGATTGATCAAAACTAGAGTTTCCCTTCTCAACATTTTCAATTAGTTAGTCATCATACCATATATTAATATTGTATATATCAATCAAATATTGTATAAATCATACTTTATAAATACTAAATTCACAAAATTCTTTCTCAGTCTTTTTCTTATACAGTTTTTAGTTACTATTTGGAATTTTTAATTTACAGATGAATTTTCATATTTGGATAAACGCCAATGCTCTTGTAGATATATAATTTATTTTTTTAGGAAATATAATTAATTTGGATATGTAGTTTGACTAGCTTATATATAAGAATCCATTAGCTTTAATAAGTTGTACATCTTTTAAGATTAGAATTTATTTACAAATTCAATAAAATTTGATTCAAGTATATATAATTAATTCCATAAAATTATTCTAAATAAGGTTTTCATCCTAATTAAACATTAAAATTTAATTAGATTTGTAAATTTCTATAAATAAAATTTAATGGTACAAATAAACTTATAATTTTACTTGATTTCAATTTCACCAGCCACATATAATATATATTTTGTTTTAAAAGGAAGATGGAAGTTTAATGATAAAGATTAAGAAGAGAGCACATGGCGGACTCAATAATACCACATGCTACAAATTAAGAGATTGTTAGTTAATTAAGCCAAAGAAGTGGATCTTGCCTTCTAATCCCACAACAATCATTTCAATAATGCAAAATTAATAATTTATTCATTTGGATGAGGAAACATTTTAAAACCTTGTTGAATATGCAAGGAAAATACCATATATACTGTATTCGGATTGGATCACTCAGGTAGACTCGAGTCGGTCAGTTGGACCCTAACATCCCTACCAAGGTGAGTTTGCATGATCTGTAGATTAAATTAGAAAATGTGAATATGAAAATACAAAAAAGTAAATTATATGCACTACAGGAAATCAGAGTTTTGGAGGCGGTTTCTTTTGTATAGGCGGTCCTAAACGCCTCTACGAGGCGGTTATTAAAACTGCCGCTACAACCCTATCTCTACAATGTAGTGGTGATTATTCCAAACGTCGGGGTAGTTCGTATGGTAGGGCAGTTGTTTTTCCGCGTTTTCACCTGCTGCAACAAATAAGTTAGATGCAGTTATAAATGTCTCTGCGTATTTATCTTTAAATAGCCATATATTTCCCGTCATCTTGTTCTGGTAAGATGTAACGGCAATTTCAACCGCACCTAATTAAATTCCTGCCGTAATTTTAAATTTCAACTATCAATTATTAGTACTGTGGATTGTGCCTCTAAAACTACCTCTATAATTTTTCCCACCAAATATGGGGACAGTTGGAACTGCCTCAATAATTTTTCCTACTACTTATAGCAGCAGTTGGCGCTGCCTTTAGCACCACTTTTATTATTACAGTGATAATTTTTTTAGTTACTGTAGAGTCGGTTGCAAACCTCCTTACATTATTTAGCGCCAATTATTGTTAAATTAGTTAATTCAAGAGACACTTTAGACTATCCCTAGCTATAGTACTTATGCCGCGTATTTGATGTTGAATAATGAATTTTGGTACAAAATCGGATCATAATATTTTTATTATATTTTATTTAATCATTAAAAATTTAAGAACAGAAATAAACTAAAGACATCAACCAATCATTTAGAAAATATTGTGAATTTATACATAGTTCCCGTTAAGGCTCAGAACTTGATTTGAGTTCAATAAATCTCTCGCTCAATTTATGTGGTTGCTCTAAATAAAAATTGAGACAACCACAAAGCAGAAAGATAAATAGGTTTGTGGCTAACAGCGGTAAAATTTTCTGCAGAGAAGGAAAGGACAGTTGAGAACCACAGAGGATAAGCAGAAGCTTAGGATAAAACGGTAATTTTGTCATTTTTTCAACTTTTCACAAGTTAATGATGACATATCATACTATGTAGGCGTCTAACTAGGTTCAAGTGGGATCCAATGTTAGTTGAGTCACATTTTGGGTGTCCAAATCAACAATAAACTTTTAAAAAGATTAGATACTCAATCATAAAAGTTTTCCATCTCAATTAAATTGTAAAAATTTAAAAAATTTAGACACTAGATTTATAATTTATTCAACAAAAATTAAAAGAAAATATCATTTTAATTTTTTTCAGACATATTAATTTTATTATTTATACTATATACAAATGTAGGAATATAGGAGAATAATAAGATTTCTGACCGTACTCTTAATAAAATTTAAATATTCTAAAATAACCTTAATCATGATAAATTATAAAATTATATTTATTAGTTGACTAAATATAATTTATTAAAATTATTTTTAAATAAATATATATAGGTAATTAAGCATTTCAAAATTTAAATTTTATCTTTTTTAAAAAAATTTATTTTTTAATATATTATGATAGGGAGACATTTGAAATTTTTTATATTTTATTTTTCAAAATTTATTTTTTAAATATTTGATATGTTTTTATTATAGTTTAAAATATTTTATTTAGAAGAGAGATAAAAAAGGAAAAAAATAATTTTTTATAATATTCTTTATATTCACATCAACGTCATATGAAATTTTATTTTAACATTATAAAAATCTAATTAATATCCAAAAAATTATAATATTTTATTTAGAAAAGAGATAACAAAAGAAAAAATTATTTTTTATAATATTCTATTCACATTAATCTCATATGAAAAAATTTTTTACCATTATAAAAATTTAAATAATATAAAATAAAAATTATAATCAATATTTAATATTAAAAAATAAAAACGAGTATAAATAACAAATAACAGGGAGCAATGACATAAAAAAATTCAACGAGTATGAATAACGAACATAATCAATATACAACGCGCCTTATAAAAAGACTAGTGTGAGTTAAAAATATATATATATGTACTTACCATTTTTTTTTTTGGATTTTTTTCAGCGCCAAATAAATTATTTGTCAAATTCAAAAGTATTTTCTTTTAATTAACATTTTTTATTTTGAAAGAAATAAATATTTAATGGGAACTAGTAAACCATTAAGCAATCTTACATGGTTTTAAAACAAATCACTATTCTTCAAATAAACGTTTTATGTTTGAATAAATATTTTTTTTTCCTAAAAACATAACTATGTTTTAGTTTATTATGATATTTTTATTCCTTGAATGCCAAATAAGTTGAAATAACCTTGTAAGTTTTATAACAATAGGTTATCTCTCTCCTTTAAATAACGCTAATCAAATTAGTGAAAAAAAATAAAAAAAAAATTCAAATTTGAGATTTTTCACTTCCCATAAAGACTTTGTTCAGCAATAACGTTTGAGGAAGGGTTTAGAGTTTGACTACGTCAAAAAACTATTTTTGTAAGTTAGTCGATAAGGTAGTATGAAAAATAGTTATTAGTGGATAAGATAGCGTTTATTAAAACGTTAATCCACCTAATGTTTAGCATTTCCATTTTTTGATTAAAATCTTTTTGACAATTTTGTCCTTAATTAACTTATATTATCCTTAATTAATTTATATTAACATTAGTTTAAAGTCTTTCTTTTCAATAGTTGTTATGGTGCTGCAAGTCTGCAATTAAGTTAAAAAAATTACATTATTTTACACAAAAATTTAAACAAAATAATTTAATAATGAATTAATAGAGGAATATGAGAGGAGATTCTATAATCATTTTAGAAATGATAATGATTTCAATTTATATAATTGGACTACACGCTATAAATTTAGATTCTTTTAACAGAAAAATAATAACACATTATATAAATTCTCTCTTTTTTTATAATGAGTTCACTTGTATAGTGATAAGTTAAATATCTCAATCAATATTTAAATGTCTTTTTTTTGTCATTTTAAATTCAACAGCTAATCAAACAGTTATTTTTACTAAACACTTTTACTCTGAATAGTTATAAAAACAACTAACAACTAAAAGCTATTAAAACAGATAAGAGCTCGTAAAATCACTAACAGTTACTAAAAAGGGCTAGTATTGCCGAACAAGCTCAAATCAAAATGCTAGATCATCCAACTTCCTTTATAAAAGAGAAATAACATTTTTAGGGATAGCTAGAAGGTTGTACTTCTCCAGTTAAGTGCAATAAATTTTACCAACATTTGAATCCATTAAATTATTTAGTCCATTAAATTGTCAACCTTGTCCACCACTGTCCCTTCCTCCTTTTCTATCACAATTTAAATTATAAATTTATTTCAAAATAGTATTATGAAATTTAATTTAATTTTATATTTTAAATTGAGTAAATCACTAAAAAACAGTTTAAATTTTAACATTTTTAATTTAATCAATACTTTTAATTTTTCCAATTATTGTCTCTGACTTATTTTTACTTGTCAGTTACAACCTCCGTCTAGAGTCCGTTATTTTGTTGCTTATTTGGCTGTAGTTGGTCGCACAACACTCCAACTCAAATCCATATGGCTATTTTTGGTCGTTCATCCTTTCTTTTAAAATCTCTAAATTGGAAGAATGTATTATTGAAACAAACTCCTTCATATCCCACCACAAGTTTGAAAGAATTTGGTACATTTATATAATTAATGGACCCTTGATGGACTCTCGGTAAACAACTCGGATCGTCAGCAACTCCAAGGTCCGCTAAATAATAGGTTTATTCGCTTCGAGAACTATATTACTCAACCACAGCTAATTGAACTGTAGAGAGAAGCCATAGTTGACTAAAAAAAAAAAAATATATAGTATTAATTTACAAAATTAAAAGTATTGGCCAAATTTAAAAAAAAAAAAAAAAACTCTAAAGTTTGGTTTTTTTTTTTTCCTTGATGATTAAGCTTTGTAAAATTCTAACTTTGTTTATACAAAACAAGGTGTTTAATTAAGTCATATATGAGGTTGAAGTTTGCTCAAAAGCAGTCTACAAATCCATGATTATCAAAGGAATAGGCTGTGATCACACAAGCATTCTGTCAAAACTCAAAAAGGCATCTCACTTTCACATTATAAACACTGGTTATTAAGTTGTAAAAGTAGATTAAAACTTGTTCATTAATTAACAAGATAAACAAAATGCTTCCATACATTGGCAATTATCACCACACCCCTTCTGACCTTAAACACATTTAACTTCAAGATTCTTCTTCAGTCCTAATATTTGGGATGTAAATGAAAATCATATCTACAAAAATCAGAATATATAAATATTTGCTTATTACTTAGACATAATTATAAATTAGATCTAAAAATTCAAAATGTTGGCATAAGGGGTCAGATTTTGGGCTAGACTTTGCAACCAAGGACTATTGAACAAAAAGTTGTCTTGGCTCCAGTCAATGCCTAATTTTGGCACTTCCAGCTCTGGTAGCTTGTCCTTGCCCATTGGTAATTGTAGAGAAGAAGAAGAAGAAGAAGACCCTTTTATCTCCTTATTAGGCTTTTCATCTCTATTGTTTTTGTCATTATTATAATTATCATTATCACTAATTTTTCTATCTTCAACCATAACCACATGTTCTCCTTCTTCTTTCTTGAAAACCAGAAGCTGCATAGAGATTGGATCTTCTTGTTGACTATAGAAGGACATAGTGTCCATGTCCAATGAGGATAATGGTGATGAAGATGATGAAGATGTATTGATCGTTGTTTTTATCTCTTCCTCCATTGCTGCCCTTTGCTCTAGCACTTTCAAGGAAGTTGCCTTTCTATATATTTTACAAAGCACTATGTCCTGCATTAAAATATTAAAGATACTAATTAATTAATACTCTTTACGTGGCAGTTTCCCAAATATGACAAAAGTTGACTCCATAACCAAAGTCGTCGCCTCAGCTACAATTTTCTTTTGTGAAAAATAAATATGTATCTATACTGAATTTTTTTTTTTAATTCATTATAGATTTTTATAAGCCGAAATAATATTATAGGCTATACAATAGAGAGTAGCCCTCCCCTTGGCTCACTAAATTGGTGAAATCAACTGTAATTGAAAAGACTAGAACTTGAGACCACTCACTCTTCACATAAGTGAAAAGACTAATCAGAGCACCATCTCATTAACATCTAGTCTGAATATTTATAGGTTAATAATTGATGGTTTCAATTATGGTTATTAAGTTATAAATCTTCTTGCAGTTAATAATATATATATTTTTTAAAATAGCTATTAATAATTTCCATGCATAAATATATACACATTGCCCATATATTATAAATATATAGTACCTTGGGTGAAGGGCAAGAATCAGGCAGGCGATATTCATTCATGACCCAATCAGTCTTGGAGCCTCTTGGTGCTCTTCCCTTATAGAAAACAAGAGTCTTTCTCAAACCGATAATCCTTTTCGGGTCCGATAAGCTCACAATTTTCCGGTCAGAACCAGTAGCTTTCCAAAACCCGTTTACTGTAGTCCTGTTAGGCCTTCCTCCGCTACCATGTCTCCTGTCTCTTGGCACAAAAAAGTACCATTCTCTCTCTCCATTCCTAGCCAACCCTATACATAAAACATAAGATAAATAATGAATTCTGATTCATTTATATTGGAATAACTTTCAGAAATTTGATAATAGATTGAATTTTTAGGCACAGAAGTAAATGAATTCTGATCTCATTGTATAATTCAATGAGATCAGCTATACCTGGTAATTCCCAAGGATCATGATGATAAATGTTGAGATATCCAATTACGTCGAAACATAATTTTTTCCCAAAAATCATGTTCTTGAGGTAGAAATCGAGCAATTCTTCTTCAGTGGGATGGAATCGAAATCCGGGAAGATCCATTTCTGATGCCATTTCCTCCATATATATTTGGATACACTAACTAGCTAGTTAGTGTGTGTGAAAGTTAATGCTATGATATTTTATGTTTTGATGAAGAAAATAAAAATATTGCCCTTGCAGTTGCATACACTCTTAGAATGATATTTATAATTAAGGAGGATAATATGTGTCTTCGATTTCTTGACGATATGTAAGAAGAAAACAGAAGGGAAGACTTGGTCACCACCCTTAAAAATTGTGGTGGGGCCTGGAAAAGAATCGCTGCTCAGATATCTCTCGATCGAATGGGTGGAACCCACGCGGTTTATCATAAAGTCACAAGAGACTAACTTCTCATATGGACATTGACAGGTCTTTTGGAATCTTTACGTGACCTCCTTTTTTCTTTTTCTTTTTTTTTGTTTTTATTTTCTATTGATTTTGGACTTTTACTTGGAAATTTACATGCATATGGAGAATTTTCCAATTCAAGCTTTATCTAGCTGTGATTTTGATTTTTGGTCTAATTATTAGTAATTAGAGTTTCAAATATCAATTTGCGGTCAGCTGGTCTTTCTTGATGCTTCTTTATACATATATATTGAATTGGTCATGCTAACTGTTTTTCCCCTTCTCAATGAAGGATTCTAAGGTTGAAAATTTTAGGTAATTTCCTTCTAATCTGAATTCAACTTTCTTTCTTATTATTAGATTGTTGGTGTTGAAGTTCCAAGCAAATTAAAATATTATTTATGTGTTGCTTTGGGAATGTATGACTGTCCTAGAGTTATTTGTTTTATTTCTCTTCCTGGTACTAGGTTTATTTATCATAAGAGTTATTCGTTGATAAGGCATTATGTAAGTTATCTTAACGAGAAATGCTTATCTTAATTTAGATGAATAATAAAATTTGAATTTTATTTTCTCAAATCAAAAGAGAAAAAACATATACGCTATCTTTCTTATTGTGAAATTTTCTATTCTTCTTCGTAGTATTTTTTTTTTTTTTTTTTTTTTTTTTTGCAAACCACTGGTATCCGAGCCCTATTACTAGAACCGTCTAATTCAGCTAGGGATTTAATCACAGTTAAGACTTTTCGCCCTTCCCCACAAATGCATATAATGAGATTGAACCCGAGATTTAATGAGATTTAGTCACAACCTATATTGTCAACTGAGTCACAGCTCGTAGGTTTCTTTTTTCGTAGTTTTTGATTCACTAATTATCATGCATGCATCTGGTAATTGATTTGCACCCAATAATCAGGTTTAAATAAAATACTTAATCAACTGCCTTTTAGAATTTTTTTTTCCTATCATATACTAAATGATTTGTGCTTATTAAATTTTATACTATGGCCTTATTCCACAACAGTTTTTGAATGTTTTGAGTTAACATTAATTCATTTTATTATTTCTAAACTTGATGTAAAAGATATCTAACACCGATTTAATTTTACCAAAAAATAACAAATATGACACATTAGATATGAAAATATATTTCTATCTTCAGTAATTATATTATATTCGAGAACTCTTCAACTTATTTGTCTATGAAATTTAGGGGTGTCAAAACAGATTGGCATATCGAGTTCGACACGAATTCACCTAACACGTGATACGATAATGGTCAATACGAACATAATCAATTTAATAATCATGTGAAATTTGACAATATGTATAACCCATCTAATATTATAAGCAGATTAAATGAGTCATATTGACCCCGTATACGATCCGTGCAATCCGCTTAATATCATAAGCATGGTAAGTGGGTCTTGTCCACCTATATACGACCCACTTAACTTGCTTATGATTATTTTTAAGTTTTAACATATTTAACTCAAATTATATTTAAAAATAAAATTTTATATATAAAATAACATAGATTCTTCGATATTCATAACTAAAATAAAAAAATTAATATAATAATAAAGTTTAAATAGAATTTTAATTGAAATATTTATATCTGATACTGAAACTATCTCTTTACTCTTAAATAATAAAAGTTTAATTTATACTTTTTTTTAAATATAATTGTGGTAAATCAATCATCTTTTAATTCTTATAAAAATTCAAAAAGTGAAAAATTTAAGAATACTGTATATCATTCTAGTAGATCATGAGATTTTTTAAAAAATATGATAATTTTAGCATTATATAGATTGACGTTGGGCAATTTTTATGTTGCAAAGCATAGTTTAGTAACAACAAGGTATATTAGTACTCATTTGAAGTACGGCTGATGAAAATTAGCCCTAAACTCTTAAAGCATTAAATGAGGATACTGTGTGCGCATACCAAAGTGATATAACACGTTTAAAAATAATTTTTAGTTGTCCACTTACAAAGCCTTATTCTAGTAATGGAAACTATCTCAACACTACTATCTTATCAAGGTTAAAGAAATCATTAAGTGCATAATAGCTCGTTTGTGATACTATTTGATTATAGTACAAAGGATAAAATACAAAATATAGTACGGGTGCAAACCGTTGGTTCGGTTCGGTTAAGATAAATAATATAAACTGAATTTTTCTGACAACAGACTAAATCGATTCAAACCGAACCAGTCAGTTTTGTCGATTTTTACCATGTCGGTGTAGTTTAAATCCAGGCGATGAATTTCTGCGAGATCAACTCAAATCGAATATAAATTTAGTTCAAACCGAATGAACCGATAAATCGAGCCTCTTTTAAATAGCTGATCGAATTGAAATGTATCGATTCGGTTTTCGGTTCGATAGTTTTGTACACCCCTGCAATATAGTCCTCAAGTTTTCACTAGATATCCAATTTAATCTAAAATTAATTTTGGAATCATTAGGATATGAACTTTGACTTATAATATAGAAATACAAAAATATAAATCTACTTAGTTGAGTTGTTGAAAACCTATCCACCCATTTCCAAATTCTAATAATGTTGTTTTTAGCACTTCATGCGAATAAAATTAATCTAGAAATAAGGGACCTTTTGGTCCTTACCTATTTCTTTCTTTTCAATTTTGCCAATTAAAACTCAAGCAATCCCATCAGAATATTAGATCTTGAAACAAACTTTTCTACTATTGGATGAACCTTATTGTCTCTCTCTTACTATGATATCCCGCCAGTGATTGTGTTCATCGTTATCTATGCCAGGAGTTGCATTGGAAACAAAACTTGCATCCCAATGTGATCCAATTATACAACTCATGGGATGAGTTAGTGGTTTGTAAATTGTCGATTCAGTCAAAATTAACCAAACCATACTAATTGCTTTATATAACTAAAGCAAATTGAATAAAATTACTTTTGTTTCCAACTTTATTGAAAATTGAATCGAATAGAAAATTTTTCTATCCTATTTTTAATTAAATCTAAAACTGAAATAAATATTTTTAAAACCCAATTAAATTTATCTAAATCAGTTGGTTTAATCGATCTAATTTTATAAGTTGAATATTTAACGGAATAACGTTTCCAAGATGAAGTATATAATAGGTAAAATTTTATAAATTGAAGCATTTAATAGATCATATAAAAGTTTAGGGTGTCACAAGATTTTTTACATAAAGTATAGGGGTGAGCTTATGTATTAAGCCTTAGATTAACTAATTTCTACTTATCCCTGACTGAAGGTTGCTTTTTCTGATATCATTATGCTTAATTGTCTTAGTCATACACATAATTTCAAAACTTAATGAATTCTAGGAAAAATTATGATTTTATCCCTGTATTTTACCATAATATATAACGTTGCCCCTTATATCTTCAGACATACATAGTTTTGTCCCCATGTTTTTTTTTTCTTATATTACAATAGGAAAAACTTACCTAGACTTGATCCATATCCCGACCTATGGACTAAACCAATGAAATTCAGTATTCTTATTGAAATGAGGATATTTCTGACTCTACACTAAGAAAAAAAGGGATAAAGTCGGAAAACTTTTTAAAAAATCTTTAATTTCATTTTTTGGTTCAGAAGTAAGAGCATAGATCGAGTCTAGACAAGTTTTTCCATCTCTATGTCAAATTTTTATACTTTTTTTTGTGAATAAATTATTATTTTGTTCCTATATTTTCAAAATTAACTAATCTATCCATGTATTTATTTACTATTTTTTGTTATATTTTGCCAAAATTAACTAATTTGTCCTTGTACTTAACGGTAAAAAGTATAAAAAAAAATTAACGGAATGGTGTAACTAGGGATGCAATGGGTCAGAACCCGCTTAAAATGCACTATCCAAATCTAAACCTGATTATAAATTAGGGACCTGAATCCGTTTAGAAATTCAACTTTAGTACTCGGACTCATCCCAAACACGATTATAATTATCTATTTAAATATTTGAACTGGTTTAAAAATCTGTTTAGCATTAAAAATATTTTTTTAATTTTATTTTCACGAGTAAAGAGTAAGTAAAAATTATAAAATTATTATTTTGACTTAATAAATAATATATATAAATATTAAATATATGTATAGCATTAATTATAATTAAAAAGACATACACAATTGTCTTTTCAAAAAAATTAATTTTAAATATTTTTGAAATATTAATAAATGGGTGATGGATAGCGGATACCTGGTGCTTGAATCCAAATCCAATACAGATAATAAAAATACATTCGAACTCGTTTTAAACTCGTTTAGTCACTATTCGAATCCGCCAAAATCGAATTGGGTATTCTGGGATTGAGTAAAACTATCATCCATAGGTATAACAATGTAATGAAGGTAAAACATTAGAGACAAAACTATATATTTCCGAAAATGCAAGGGCGAAGCCATGTACTTTGATAAAATACAAGAATCAAATAGTAATTTTTTTTATTATAGAATTTAAAAAATCTTATTTTGTATAGAAATCTGATTTTCCCACTATTTGAAAAAAGAGATGTACATGGAAAGTATGTACGGCTTACATTCAGAAATTTAGTCTTCTTGAAAAAGTATCAACTAAAAGTTGGAATTCAACTTTCAAAAACTAAAATTGTTAAATTGATATTTTGGCTCCATGGCATTAGCCTAATGGTAAATACATATGCGATATGACAATAAAATCAGATCCCGACTCCCCAATACTCAAAAATAATAATAGTAATTCAATTTTGATTTTTCATATAATTAAAATTTTTAAAATTAGATTACTATTGGGGAGGGAAAAAAAAACAAAAAAGAAAAAGTTTCTAATCAGTGGGTTAACCCTTCGGAATTCCACATTGATTTTGAAGAAGTATTTGCATAGATTATGATTAATATGTTTTATCCCTAATCGGAATATGTTGTGAGATTTTTATCCAACCAATTAAAAACAAAAGGCAAAAAATGATTAAGAAAAATTCATTAGAACTATATAGACTTGGTCAAAATTCGATTTTGGACAGATTTGAAACAAGTCGAAGTGGCCAGAACCAGAAGGCCTAGAACCATGGATTTGAATCAGATTTTTGGAAAAATAGAAGTATCATCCAAACCGGTCACAATCTAACTGGAAATCGTAGGAATGGAAAATGAAATAGAATTCAGAGGCTAAAGGATAATACAAAATTCAGAAGCCTAATGACAGCAGCATGATCTTTTATTATTTTAGTGCCCATCTTTTACCATTTTATGTTTTCTCCTTTTTATTTTCTTTAATTTTTTTTAAATCTTTTTTCTATGAGTTTTTTTTTATATATATTCATCTTATAAAATTCAAATCAACACAAATAAATAATATTATCAACACATTTTATGTATACTAGTCTTTTTTATGACGTGCCTTGCACCTTGACTATTCTCGTTATATACTTGTACTCTTTTATTTTTTTTATCTACATAATATTGAAATATAAGTTTTTATTTAGATTAAAATAAGTACAATTGTTTAATTTGTATTAGAGTTTGCTGTATAAACTACTTATAATGCTCTTTTGATGTACTTAATTCTATTTTAGTTTATAATGAAGTTGTCTCAAAATAAAATTTAACCCAATCCCTAGATCTAATCCTTAAGTTCCTAATTTATAAATGCAGATTCTTAAAACCTTAATAAGTAGCCAAAGAGAAATCAAGTTATCACTCAATCTTCAATTCCTGCCCTCAACCCAAATTAATATCCATATGCAACTATAATGAAAAATAATAATAAATTATTTTTTACTTCTAGGTAAAGAAAATAAATGAGAAGATGATCTAAATTAATAATGGTAATTATTTTAGCTATAATGACAATATTGCTTACCTAGTGCATTAGAAAAAAGAATATATGCAAGTACACAAATTCTTGAAACCCCAAAAAATGACTCAAACAGAAATATACAGTTCTAGTTTTTTTCAAGTTTCATAAACACTATTTTCTTTCAAGTCAAACAGATTTAGAATATAATAGAAAAAATATCAAGAAAATTAGAAATATTTAATCATTAAGAAGCCATCTATTTATTGCCAGGGATATATAAATCTCTTACTAAATTAAAGTGATAGTGGTTGCAAATTAATTCATTAACGAAAAATAAAATAAAAAAGGCTCTATTTGTTCCGTAAAACAACTTACAGAAAAATAACTTGCCGAAAAATATTTTCACGGAAAACATTTTCCTTAAAAAATATTTTTCAAATGACTTATTTTCCGTTGTTTGGTTATAATATTGAAAATTAATTAAAAAAATATTAAAGTCTTTATCTCATAAGACTATGAGAAATATTAATAATAATAGAAAATTTCTAATTTAAAAATTTTATTCTTAAATATGAAAAGAATGGAAAAAAAATATAAGCATTCAATGTATTTACCTAGAATATAAGCATTGATATTTCATTCAATGTTACAGTACTGTTGAAGTTTCACTAGATTCCACATTCAATGTATTTACCTCTCTTTGCTTCTTGTCACGACCCGTTTCCATGGGCCGGACCGGCACTAGGGCCCAGGTAAGCTTAAGGCCCCCGAAGCCCGTAGTAAGCCTAAATTATCCAATATGTCTACCTATCTTTTCCAATTTCATCAAAACAGTAAACCCATATACAAACATCTGGCCCAAACTCAAATAACACATAATGTATAACCAGGGCCTATTCACAATAAATTATAATCACGTTATGGGCTTACTGGTTCACCTGCAGCTAATTACATAATATTTAATTTATAGTGTAGTGCTAACAATAAGTCCAATATTAATACACAACCCTATAACTGCGGAGTCCAAAAATAATCTGATAACAGAATAATTTATACATCCAAAATTAAATAACATGAATATAAAGTTTACATTTGTAACTCTGCGGAGAAGATTGCAGAGCTTCAGTCGAATCAGCTGCTTCCTAGTACCTGGGAGGTTTGTTGGGGGGGTGAGTTTTGCAACTCAGTGAATAATAATAAATAATACACACCACATACAGTCAAGCAAAATGCACCCTAGTATACTTAATGAACACACAACAGTCAATCATATGACATTACATCAGCACCCACAAACAATATCACCTTCCAATAATCACATCACGTGGAAATTAGTCAGTGGCGTCACCTAAACCCCCGACGAGCCGTCCTCTCAAACAGCCCATCCTCTCAAACATGTGCACTTGGAGAGCCAATCCCCCATATCTGGCCGACCGGTCTAATCCTCACTTGACCAGTCCTCTCAATATTTTATTTTACATTCTGTCTTTTCTTTTCCATATCATCAACATCATTTCATCAATTCATCAGGTGCACACGGGGGTGTCGATTTCCCATTTACCCGGCCGACGGTCCAATTTCATCAGTTCATCAGGATCCTTATTTATCGACCGTCCTCACAAACCCATGGTGACCCACTTCATCCCAACTCCACACAAACAGAGCGCAGTATATACACAGCACAAATAATCAAACAATTCATTTACCATAATACACCAATTTCATCCAAATGCACAATTATGCATAAGTATAATTATAGTGATCATAACATCATATGTGAGAAAATATTTAAATTATGTTATAAATATGTAAAAATATAATGTTATGCAAATGCAATGTTGATATGCATTATTTATTATTACTCACAGTGGTGGAGAGTGAAGTTCTAGCTTTGATTCTGTCCTGAAGGAGCACTAGATGGACCCGGGCGATCTACGCAAAGTTAGAACGACACAAAAAAAAATAATTCTATCAGACAATATTTCTTTACCACTCTAAGAATTTTATTTTATATTCTACATTTTTTTCTACGTAAATAAATCTCGATATTTAATTTCTTTTCTGTACTAAAATTTTTATTTTTCTATCCAACTCTATTTTATTTGTTTTCGTCTGAAATATATTTTATTTCTTATTTTAGTTTCTACCAAGATTTATTTTATTTTTCTACCGAAATTTCGGCAGCATCTCCCCTAAAAATTGGACTATCTACCTGTTAAAATATCAACAATTTCACAAATATTCAATCCATACGGCCCATCCGTCGGGCAATTAATCAAACAACATTTTTCCCATCCTCCTTCAATCTCAACATCACCACATAATCCAAATTATACATTACAATAACATTATATCTAAACTACCTTAATTAAATCAACACTAAAATTATAAAGCTATTAACTACTCATATTTACCAAATTAAATTAACTACATTACTAACATTAACTTAACTAAACTAATTAACTACAAATAATACAATTAAGTTCATTAACTTATATTACTAAAATTAAATTAATCAACTAAAATTATTAAAATTAAACTAACTAAAATGACTAAATTTAATTAACTATCATTAATAAAATTAAATTAATTAACTAAAATGTATTTAAATTAATTTATACCCCAATATAATTTTTTTGTCGAATTTCTGCTAGATCGGAAATTTCCACGCGTGCCGGATCGGAGAGCAGTAGCTGTTGGTGGTCGGAGGCACGCTGGAGCGGCGGCAGAGGCGTGATCCGGTGGTCAGAGGCTTGCTGGAGCTGCTGCAGGCCGGCGATGGCGCGACAAGATGGAGGAGGCGCTGCTGTGATGGAGATCCACTCGAGCTGGTGCTGCGTGCGGCTGCGACCGGCGTGGCGCAGGTGTCGGTGGTTCGCGTCCCTGCTGTTGCTGGCTGAGGTCGACGCAGGCGCAGTCACAGCAAGAAAGAAGAAGAGAGGAAGAAGAAAAGGGAAAGAAAGAAAGAAAGAAAGAAAGAAGAAGAAGAAGAAGAAGAAGAAGAAGAGGAAGGAGGAGGCGCGGTGGCTGTGTCGGTGGAGTAGAGGTGAGGCGCTGGTGAGGGTGAGGAGTAGAGGTGCAGTGCTGGAGATAAAAAAAGAAAGGGAATTTTCTAGATGGTTTGGGTCGAACCGATTCGATTCGGTTCGATTCGACCCAAATCTTTGATTTTCAATTGGTTTTCGGCTTTTTCAATCGGTTTTCGGTTCAATTGCTCACAGTGTTCGCATTAAAATATTGAAATAAATTTCTAGGCTGTCGGTTTATTAAATTTAATTGAAAAATCTTTGAAAATAAAAATTCGGGTTGTTTCACTTCTCAACACTCAAAATCATGGAATAAGCTTTGTTGATTGAAGGAAATGTATCCATTAAAAGGATCTGATTCTTTACATTGTCATATTCATCACCTAGTCCCATTAGAAACTGCGTTAGCCTTCTATTGTTGTCATATTTCGTAATTGTGTTTTTTTGACCACAACATGTAGGCAAAGGTGCCAAACACAGTAATTCATCCCATTTTCTTTTGAGATTTGTATAAAAACTTGTGACAGACTCGTTTCCTTGCTTGTAACTTGCAATTTCTCTCTCAATCTTATAAATCATTAGGTTATTACACTCTCCATACCTCTGTTTTAGCTCATCCCAAAGTATTTTTGCAGTTTTGCAAAATACAAAGGCATCTGATATCTCCTTGGACACAACATTAATGATCCACGAAGCTACCATGCTATCTGCTTGTAACCACCTCTCATATTCCTCTGACTGTGATTCAGGTTGAGCTATGGTTCCATTAATAAACCCTAACTTGTTCTTCGCCCTGAGCGCTACCATTACAGATCTGCTCCATGAGAGATAGTTCTCTGGTCCTTTTAATGAAGAATTTACCAACCAAAATCCAGGAGATTTTGAGTTATTCACATGTAAAGGATCATTATCATGATTTTTGCTAGTAACTGCGGCGATAAGCCTTGCCACATCTTCTGGAGTCATCATCTTGATGTTCAACTAGATCTAAAACAAATTTTACTCTTGAATTACAGAAATCCAAGAAGTAGATCAGTTAACCTGCTCTAATACCATGAGCAGGATTAAGCAAGCTTGAGAGAACAATGAACAATATCAATAAATAAAAGAAAGAATGAATGGAAGTAGTAGAGAGATCTATGATTCTCTATTGCATCTTAAAACTGTAATTCTCTGTTATTCCAAATATCTGCTGTACAAGAGAGTATATAAGATCTATTGTACAAGTAACTAACTATGGGTTTGGCTAAGAATACTGGGCTGTGATGATTATTGGACAATGGTGCTGTGATATTTAATATGGACAGACTGTGACTGAAATATCTCCTATAAATTATGAAAGCCGCCGGTGGCCGGTGGTGGTAGACGGTGGTGGTGGTCGGTGGCAAATAGTGACTGGTGGTAGTGACTATGATTAATAAATCAAAAGGTTTGCTAATGTTCGAAAAATGTTTTACTCTCTCGAAAATGGAAAGTTGTTTTTCTTAAAAAATGACTTAATTTTCCTTTGATAGGAAAATAATTTCCATTGACTTATTTTCCTGAACGCCCCAAACAACAGAAAATTGTGGAAAATATTTTTCTGCAATTTATTTTACGAAAACAAATGAAGCCTAAAATTGTTATTAAAAATAGAATTTTTTTTCAGAACTCAACATATAACAACAAATAAATTATATTAAAAAATTACTTATTTAAATTTCAAAAACTGGATATTTAAATTTCAAAAATCAATCCATTTTTAATTGAAAAGGTTGTAATTTAATAAAATCACAAAACAAATCATGCTAGGATCTAGTTTTATTTCTCAATTTTCCTAAGTTGCAAATTTAAAATAAATAAATAAATTAATTAAAAAATATTCCCATTTGATTTTTACTTATTTCACATTGTTATTAGTTATTATCATATTGAATATTGAATTTCACTTGTACATGAGTGATTAGTAATCGGCATTAATTAAAAATTTGTTGGTAGGAAGGTTTATTCTAAGTGTTTGACGTGAAGAATTTGCTTTAATTTATTTAGGAATTAGAGAAATGATGTATATTCTATATGAAAATTTATTTTTAAAATAATATATTCCATCAAATCATATAAATATAAAGAAAAAAAATTAATAAAAATAATATATTTTTTATTTCTCTCCTAAATAAAAATTAATAAAGAAAAAAAATACTACAAACATAAAAACATAAAGAAAAAGATATTAATAAAAATAATGTGTTTTTAATCTCTCCCCTAAATAAAATATTTTAAAGTATAATCAAAATAGAATCAAATAAATTTAAAAAATAAAATATGAAAATTTTCAAATGTCTCATTATCATCTATATTTATTAAAAAATAAAATTTAAAAAATAAAACTTAAAATTTTGAAATCCTGAATTATCTATATGTATTTATTTAGAAAATAATTTTTATAAATTATATCCAATCAAATAATAAAATGTAATTTTTTCAATTGGCTATCACTGATGTTATTTTAGGATATTCTAAACTTCATCGAGGACGCCGTCAAAAATCTCATTATTTTCTCATATTCTCACGCGGTACACACACACACATATATATATATCTCGCGAAAGCTGTTTTTTCTTTTATTTTATAGTGAAGCTCAATGGGTTGAAATAATATAATAGGCTACAAAATAAGAGTAGTCCTTCTTTTTAATTCATTAAATTAGTGAAAACTCTTATAGTTTAAAGTACTTACCTGAAACCTCATACTCTCCATATTATTATAGAAAATGAAAAGATTAATTATATCACGCCCAACTGACTCTAAATCAAAAAATTAATCAGTTTTGATTTAGTAAAATTAAAATTAAAAAAGAAAAAAGAATTCACGGTCAAAATCAAAGGAAAAAGAATTGGTGGGATATATTATAAGGGGCTTGCTGTATCGTCTTTGAGTTTAAAAAGAAATACTACTTTTGACAAAATATTGAAATTTTTGGATGTACAAGATGCGTGATGGATAAAAATAACTTTGTAGACTACACAACAGGAAGCAACATTTCCCTTTAAATAATATTCACTAAATTGGTGATACTTTTATAGTCGGTAGAAAGATCAAATAGACCACACCTAATTGGCCAAAATATTGAAATTTGAGTTTATTATTTTATAATTTAGTAATTTTAAAAAAAAAAAACAGTTGTTACAAAATATTGATAAGAAAAGCTATAATTTTATAATTCACCCACTTTTGTAAGAAACAACTGTTTTTTATAAAATATTAGTAAATATTATAAAATAAAAGTCACCGAA
Source organism: Jatropha curcas (assembly GCF_041381405.1). NCBI lineage: Eukaryota > Viridiplantae > Streptophyta > Magnoliopsida > Malpighiales > Euphorbiaceae > Jatropha > Jatropha curcas. The sequence continues at coordinate 24,231,066 of NC_143151.1, forward strand.
ATTGTTATTGTGTAATCCGGAAATTTTTAAAAAAAGAACATTGTTTCACAAATTTCCTTAGAATTATGACAAAATATTGGCGATCTTTTACAATATATTAGAAAGTATTTGAAGATATTGAGAATTGAAATTATTATTTTATAATCAAACAATTTTATTAAAGAAAAAATTACTTTTTAGAAAGAATAAGAAAGTATTATAAAATATTATAGTAATTTGACTTATTATTTTAACTACTTTTTATAAATTATTAGAAAGTATTACAAAATATTAGCAGTCGGAGCTATTATTTTTTAATCCAAAAATTAAAAAAAAAAAAGTTTTACAAAATTATTAAAAATTATTGCAAAATATTCGCAATTAGAGTTATTCTTTTGTAATCCATTAACTTTACAAACCATAGCCATTTTTTTTATAAAATATTTAAAAACATTACAATATATTTATTTCTTTTAATAATTTTGTAAATTTATTTTGTAATATTTTATTTCTTCTAATTATAAAAGTTATGAATAATGTTTGTGAAGTTTTTAAATTAAAATATAATTTTTTATTATTATCAAGTGAATGCATTTTTAATTTTTTTAATTTTATTTTTTAAGAAAATTATTTTCGTAGAAGACAAAAATTAGTTTCTGTAAGTAAACATATCTTTTAGTTTTGTTTCCTGGGTTCTTAGAACTAAAACCGCCAAGCCTATAGGATGAGAGAGCCAATACTACAAAATAAGAAGCCTAATGATATCAGCTTGACCTTTTTGTTATTTTAAGCTTTGTCTGGTATAAATAAAGTCAAAATATGGAAATCATATATAAATAAAATTTATGTAGAATTTATTTGTAAATGAATTTTTCATATTTTTAATAAATTCAAAAATTAAAAATTCATTTGTTTTTCTTTTTGGCATAATAATTTTAAAAGGCAAGAGGATTTAAAATTTTATCATAAAATTTTAGATTGTTTAAGTTTGTAAAATTAATTTGAAAATTCCTTTTTTTTTTTTTAGAATTTAGTTTAGACATATTCAAATATATATATAATTGAATACATACAATTGCATTTTTCATTTTTTTTCCATACCAAACACAAAAATTTGGTCACAAAATTTCATGGGAATTCACTATTCCAAACAAAGGGTTAGTTAACAAGAAAAAAAAAAAAAAAAAAAGCTCTTTTAACTTTAACTTGAAATACTGTTGATTGATAAATTATACTTATCCTCACCTAATTTTTCACTTAGTTTCATCAATGTCACATAACTTCAATTTATCATTTTTTTAATGAATAAATTTTGATTTTGCTTCAGTGAGAGATTATTTATTGAAATATGTTGACCGAAATAGTAAAATCTAAAAATCACATATTAAAATGATTGCAGAGAACTAATAAGGTGTTGGTTTAGGTGATTAGCGACTTCAATTCGTATAAGGATGAGAATACAAGTTCGATTCTCAAAAAATGCACTTTATTAGAAGAGCCAAAAACATTTATACTTAATAGCGAAAGGTTATACTAGAAAATGATTGCACGATAGAGTGAAATTTTTTTTCCAAATGAATTTTTTATTTTTTATTTTATTTTTAGCCTTATGTTAGTGTTTTTGATAACCATATTTCGGTGAGTGACTTCCGAGTGAAACAACAATTAAACTTTAATAACTAAAAAAGGAAAAATTGAAATTGTATGACTTTAATGAAACTAAGTATATAATTAAATGTCCATTAATATAATTTACTTCAACATTAATATTAAAATTTTTAATAAAGATACAAATAATAGTGGAAAGATATATGGTCTAATTAAAAAAAATATTATAATAAATAAAACAGAAACAAATTTAAGAAATAAACAAATAAATAACAAGAGGTACCATTTTTCTTAAAAGACCTTTTATAAGGTTATGTTTGATGAAATGTAAGATAACGAAACTTAATCTAATAAAATTAAATATAGTTCAAAGGTTGAAGGTTAGATTAAAAACTAATTTTTGTAAAAAATGTTTCGTTACTCTAATAATAAAATAAAAAGTATAAAATTTCATACAGTTAAATACACACTAATTCAAAATCATAAAAATAATAAATAACATATTGAAAAACTGAAATATTAAATTAATGGTCCAGTATATTTTAACATATTCATATAGTAAGGTATATTATTTATTTATTATAATTAAATATATAAGAAATAGTAAAAAGTACTTCAAAAATTTTGTAGTTATAAATATAATAATATAATATAATGTAATATAATAATCGACTCTCATTTTAATACTTTATCTGTTCTATTTTGTTTACATGGTTTGATAAAACATGCATATTAAGAAATTAGTCAATAAAATTTATTTTGACTCTTTTTACCCTTAACTCATTAAGATATTAATAAAAGACATTCATTAATAAACAATTATAAATATTATTATGAAAAAAAATATTGTTTAAATATATGAATTTAAAAATTTTATAAATGTTTTGGACATACACAAAAAAAATAATAAATAAACAAAATAGAAAAGAATGAGTATTTGATACGCTTGCCACGTGCCCTAAATTAGTGACGAGTTAAAGAAGTCTTTGTCCAACGATAAAACGGTTGTTATTAACTCTGCTACGACATTGACTTAGTTGAAGAACTGAAAAGATGAATCATTCAATGAATTGGTAGGTCAATTGTTTAATTGATTGGTAATAAAAATAGTAATAATATATATTAATTAAATAGTTAAATTGTAAATAATTATAATATAATAAAAAATAATTAGAAATATCAAAATATCAGTTTGAGTCAACTAGATTTATGCGGATTGATCGGTTTAGCTATAAGTTACCAAATTCAATCCGATTCTGTTGATTAAATGACATAAAACCAAGATCGGTTGATTTTTAAATTTGGTTTAACGTTTCTCTTGATTGACTCAACAGAACGGACAAGTTTAACGACTATAGATAAAACTAGATATATTTTAGAGAGGAATTATGAATTTTGATTTAGTCCCTTTATTTTTTAAATTTATGTTTTTAAATATTGAAAAGAGTTTTTTTTTTTTTTTTTAAAAAAAATTAGACTTGTCTTTATCACAAGGATAAAGCACAATTATCTTATTTGTTATATATTTTACTAAACATAGTTCATTTTTATCCTCTATTTTTTTATTCATTTGTGATAGAGAGTCTCTCACTCCCACATAATTATTTAAGTTTAAAATTTATTGCCATATTTTAATAATTAAGAAGAAAAAAAAATTAAGTCAATTTCTTTAAATTCCAAAATGTCCATGATTAATAATGGATCCTTCCAAGTTTGTCAATTCAACGGTAAACTCCGCGTTGTTTACCTGATTTCATCTTTACAAATTAATATAATTATTAATATTATTTTTAAAAATAATATGAATAAAAAAAATATTACTTAAATGAAAAGAAAATGATAGTTAATTGGTATGATTATTGATAGACAATTGGACTTGGAAGTCTACTCCAAAGACCTTACGAAGTCTTTCCCTCCTAGGTAAGCGACAGATGAGGCTTTTGTCACTTTGTATTTGTATATCATAGCAGGTCATTTTCTTCCATTCGTACGCCCTCACTCGGTTACATAATTTTTATCCTATTTTCCTTTTAATGTATCTCAGATTATTGTTATAATTTTATTTTATGAGTAAATAATATTTAAAATTTATTATTTTATTCATCATTTAACCTGCTATTTTAGAAATACTATCTCTATTTCAAAATATAAATTATTTAAAATTTTTACACTAGAATTAAGAAAATAGTTAATTCTCCTAAAGTAAAAAAATCAAGGGTAATTATCATTTATTTAAAAACTAAAAATAACTTATGAAAGTAGTTATTATATCCTATATAAATAAGGGTAATATTGAAATAAAGTTATTTATTACTCCTTAAATTTTTCAAAACGGTTTATATTTTAAGATAAAATAATCACTTAAAAAAGATTTATATTTTGGGACGAAAATTGTATATAATAAGATGAGATTGAGATTATGAGAAGTTGATTATGAATTGCTGACTAATCTAAACCTCAATGCTAATTAAATAAGCTAGATGCTAATTTTTCTTTTTGATATGAAAGCTAGATGCTATTAGATAATCTTAACCTAAACGCTAAAATGTGTATTTAAAATAACATATTACTTACTTACGGGTTGTAACTCAATTTGCATCACAGGTTGAGTATGTGGAAAGAGTTTTCGGGTTCTATTCCACTAAACACACATGCATGGAGGGGCGAAGAGTTTTAAATGTTACTAAGCCCCGAGACGGATTAGGCGGTCCCTGATAATAGGGTCGGATACCGGTGACTTACACTAAAAAAATATATCATATCACTTAAATGAAAAATAATATATTTATAAAAAATAAAATAAATCAATTATATATTATGTAAAAATATCAAGGAAATCAACCCCTAAGTAACTATTGAATTGTAAAAAAATTGTATGACATAAAACAAAATAATCAAATTGAAAATTTCAACTATTTACTTTCAAATTATATCTGTGAAAAAATTTAATAAAATTTAAATTAAACATTGAATTTGTCAATCATTTTCTAATAAATTTTTAAAGATTTTATTCTATTTGCATCTTAAGTAATAAATTTTTATTTTTTATTTATTGAGAGGCCTAACAGGTTAAAAGAATATTACTGTTACACAATAGAGGTAGCAGTCTCATTTGCTCACTAAAGTAGTGAATTGAACACAAAACCTCTAACTCTCTAAATTATCTTATTTTATTGAAAAAATTTTCAAAATGATAAATTGGAATTTAATTGTTGTTGTCATCAACATTGATTTGGGATAAAGTTTATAATCAAAATACAAGAGTTAGGCAAAACTTCTTTTTCTTGAATTAATTTTTAAAAGATGAATTAGGTCCGTACATTTCATTAACGTGCGTTTGCTGCCAAATGGTATGAGAGAGGTGTGCAACAAAGAGGTGTGTTATCTCAGAAAGGGATGGGAAAAAGTATTTAGTTAGCTTTTAAGCCCTTAATTTATTACAATAAAATACCAATATGATAAATTATAAAATTTGAAATAATTCGAACAATTGAGAATCTGTAACTATTATTTTATAGATTACAATATTATTTCCTCGCAATTTCCTGGAATGCTTAGTACTTGTCAGTGTTGTCGCTGCTTTTCTTTGTTATGATGTTTTCTGGTTGCATTTTCGTGGGCAATTGTTGACCAGGAAGATGGTCCCCTTAGGTCCAGCATGACATGACTGAAATTAGGGGCATAAAATATGAAATGGAATCATCATGGTTTGAAATATTTTAGGATTCAAAATTTCATTTCTTCTCCTTTTAAATATATTTTTTGAAATATAAAATTTCATTTTATACCGTTCGGTGAAAATTCGGATTGAAATTCGGTAATTCTAAATTCTCAAAGTATAGTCTATTATGCCATATTTTAAGATATAAATTTCCAAATCTAAAAAGACATAATTAATATATTTATTTCAAATTAAATATAAATACTAAAAAATATAATTATTAATTAAATAGCAATGAAACCAACAAAGTAGTATTTCATCCAATTAAAAAATTAATGTCGTTGATGAGGAATGAGGACATACTTTCACTTAACAACTATTCATTAAACTATATTGTGTTAAAGTTGGTCATTAAAAAAAGAAAGATGCTAATTGTAAGTTGACTTCATTTTCTTTTTTGACTCTTGAATTTTCAAGCTAAAAATTAATTACTAGTAAATGATTTCATTAAACTATATAGTTTTAGAATATAGGAGATTTTTAAATATTAAAAATATTTTATTCAGGTATTTTTTTTTATTATTAAAATATATAATTAAAATCTAAAAAAAATTCAGTATATGGATTGAAATATAAAATTTTCTAGTATAATGTTTCATTCCATATTCCATATATCAATATTTTAAAAAATACATTTCACTTTAAATTTCATATTTCAAAATTCTATTCCAAATTGAAATTCAATTTGAAATTTGGATTGGTATCTTTCAAACCAATTTACAACCTTAACTAAAATTTTATTTATTTATTTATTTATTATGATCATTTAGCCCTACCAAAGAAGGAAAAAAAAAAAAAAAAAACAGCTTTGCTAAATTATAGCGAAACTAACAAATAAATTTTATCATTTAACTACTAATTTTTATGGAAGAGAATAGAAATAAATGTGTTTAAAAAAATTTTGGGTCCTTAAATTATAGCGAAACATAAGTTGCTAAATTTTGATGATTTTTTTTTTTTTTTTTTTTTTTACAGAATGACTTGCGTGTTAGTTTCACTAATCTTGCAATTAATTCTTAAAAATAGCATATGTGTTAGTTTTGCTATATATAATTTAGGGACTAATTTTTTTTTTTTATTCTAATCAATTGTATAGGAATATAGGTACCCAAAGATAGAGTTATCAAAATAATATTTAAGTGAATTATTTATTTAATCTCTATATTGAAGTGAAATATAAAATTAGAATTTATGCTTTTAAAAACTAATTTGTTGGTCTCTCAATTTTATATTCATGGAATGGACTAATTCATGTATTATATTTTCTATTAAATAGACTTTAAAGAATCAATTCACTAGTTTTCTTTTTATCAAAGTTTTGCAATAAATACTTACTGAAATATATATCTCAAAACCTGCAGTCAAATAACAAACTAAAAAATGATTGACAATGGTATCAAGCTCAACTCCAAAACCTTTTCTCCCAACGGGACAGTTCATCACCACTATCCAATGGCTCAAGCTGTTAGAATTAATCTCAAATAATTCAATAATAACCTAGATCGTGCAAACCACTAGATTCAACAAAATAGATTGAATAAGAAAAGGTTGCGTACCTGACATCGTTGTTCGTCGATCTTGATGTATAGAATTAGGTTTGCAGCCTTCCAGAGAATTGAAGAATCGATTTTGCGGAAGCAGTACGAAAGGAACGTAAAACTGAATTGTATTCAACTCCTCTGGGGACCACGACCTTTATATACCTGTAGGGTTAGTACAATTCCTATTTCGGTCCTTTAACGAAATAGGAATTATATAATGGTCTCTACACTTAATATCTATAATTAGTTGATACCTCAATAGTCAATTATTCACAATCAAGACCACATTTGAAATTGACTTTACAATTGGACTGCTGTACATATTTAATTTTACATATTAAGCCCACAATAGAAAATTAAATCCAACAATCTCCCACTTGGGCGAACATATGTTAAATAAAATACATACACCAAAATGAGCTCAACAAACGCAGTCATACAAGGTATCCAAAAACAATCTCGTCCATTAGTTATATTGATAAAGAGCTGAAGAAACATTCGCCATAGATCTCATGACTAAGTTCATCATCAACTACATTACCAATACCCCTAAATGACATAGATTCATTATAGAAGTGTAGCATGAAAACTACATGTAATGTGATCATCATGTCTGTTTCCAACTGGTCACCAACAAAAGTGAGATCAAGCAAAACAATAATAATAATACAGAGTGTAACCATCAACCAAAATGAGTACTCAACAAAATTTCATAATAAAACATATCCAAAATAAAATAGAGCATTCAAAAACATAATGTATGCATAAAGAGCAAACTCCCACTAAAACTAGACAGTCTCAAACAAAACGATACCCATATGAGCGGTGTGCTCATGGAAAACTTTCGGTATCACTGCCTTTGTAAGCGGATCTGCAATCATAGAGTTTGTTCCAATATGCTCTAAGGATATCTGTCCACTCTGTACCCTCTCCTTCACAGCCAAGAACTTAATCTCAATGTGTTTTGATCGAGAAGAGCTCCTGTTGTTGTTGGAGAATAAAACGGCTGACCTGCTGTCACAATACAACTTCAGTGGTCTTTCTATTCCACCTACTACACGCAGCCCAGTGACAAGGTTTCTCAGCCAAATAGCTTGATTGGATGCCTCATAAGATGCTACAAATTCAGCTTCCATGGTGGAGGTTGCTACTAGAGTTTGTTTCACACTCTTCCAAGAAATAGCACCGCCAGCCAATAGAAAAACGTAGCCAGATGTGGATTTTCTACTATCTTGGCATCCAGCGAAATCAGAATCAGTATACCCAATGATCTCAAGCTGATCTGATCTCCTATATGTGAGCATATGTCCCTTAGTCCTCTGAAGATATCTCATGACTCTTTTGGCTGCTTTCCAATGATCCATTCCTGGATTGCTGAGATATCTACCTAACATGCCAACTATAAAAGAAATGTCTGGACGAGTACAAACTTGAACATACATAAGACTTCCTACAGCTGATGCATAAGGAACCTTTTGCATTTCCTGAATTTCAAGTTCACTCTTTGGACATTGTTGATTACTAAATTTATCACCTTTTGCAATAGGGGTATCCAATGGTCTAGAATTCTGCATACTAAATCTCTTGAGCACTTTATCAATATAGCTCTTTTGTGATAATCCAAGAATACCTCGAGAACGGTCTCGATGTATCTGAATCCCTAAAACAAAAGAAGCTTCACCTAAATCTTTCATCTCAAAATGCTTTGAAAGAAAAACTTTGGTTTCATATAGCAAGACTTTACAATTAGTAGCAAGAAGTATGTCATCCACATATAAGACCAAAAAGATAAACCTACTCCCACTGAACTTATGGTACACACAATTTTCAACAGTATTTGCCTCAAAGCCAAACGAGACAATTACTTGGTTGAATTTAAAGTACCATTGACGAGAAGCTTGCTTGAGTCCATAAATGGATTTCTTTAATTTGCATACCAGATGTTTTGGATCTCCAATTATAAAACTTTCTGGTTGCACCATATATATTGTTTCATCAATGTCGCCATTGAGAAACGCAGTCTTAACATCCATTTGATGAAGCTCAAGATCAAGATTTGCAACTAAGGCCATGATTGTCCTAAAAGAATCCTTCGAAGAAACTGGAGAGAAGGTTTCTTTATAGTCAATCCCTTCCTTTTGAGTAAAGCCTTTTGCTACAAGACGTGCTTTATATCTCTCCACATTACCTTGAGAATCCCTTTTGGTTTTAAATATCCATTTGCAACCAATGGGTTTCTTTCCTTCAGGTAATTGAACAAGATCCCAAACTTGATTGTCTTGCATAGACTTATACTCTTCGTTCATTGCCTCAATCCACTTATGAGAGTCAGAACTCTGCATGGCATGATAGAAACTAACTGGATCATCATCTATCATGTCTACAGTATCCTCATGTTCCTGAAGAAACACTATATAATCATCTGGAATAGCACTTCTTCTCTCCCTAGTAGATCTCCTCAAAGGCATTTGAACAGACTCTAATTCTTGAGGTTGTTGAATTTGTTCTTGAGGAAGAATAGCATTGTCTTGAATTGGATCTTGAATAGTGACAGGAGCAACTGGAGTCTGTACGCTATCAGAAACAACAAAAGGAATGAGAACCGAATCATCCTTACTTGGTTCCTCTTCAAAGACAATGTTTCTTTCTTTATTTCTCCCTCCAAAATCAACATCCTCAAAAAATGTTGCAATTCTCGTTTCAAAAAAAGTTCTGGAAGTAGGATTATAAAACTTGTAACCCCTAGACCGCTCAGAATATCCAACAAAGTAGCTGCTGATAGTTTTGGAGTCCAGTTTTGTTTCATTCGGCTTGTAAGGCCTTGCTTCAGCTGGACATCCCCAAACATGAAGATGCTTTAGACTAGGCTTACGTCCAGTCCAAAGTTCATAAGGTGTTTTAGCAACTGCTTTAGATGGAATCCTATTGAGAAGATAAGCTGCTGTCTTTAACGCTTCACCCCACAGAGACTCTGGTAAAGTAGAATGACTAATCATACTCCTTACCATATCCATAAGAGTCCTATTACGTCTCTCAGATACACCATTCATGCTGGGAGTACCAGGCATTGTATATTGAGGGACAATTCCACATTCCTGTAGGAAAAGCGTAAAAGGTCCTGGACGTTGTTCGCCTGAACCGTCATATTTACCATAATATTCACCACCACGGTCAGATCGAACAGATTTAATCTTCTTTCCTAGTTGATTTTCAACTTCGGCTTTATAAGATTTAAACACGTCCAAAGACTCAGATTTTTCATGAATGAGATATAAGTAACCATAACGAGAATAGTCATCAATGAATGATATAAAATATCTTTGGCCATTTCTAGTTGCAATATGGAATGGACCGCAAATATCTGTATGAATCAGTTCTAAAACATTGGATGACCGAATGGCACCTAGTCTCTTTTGTTTAGTCTGTTTTCCTTTAATACACTCAATACAAGAATCCAAACCTGTGTAATCAAGTGTATCTAAGATACCATCAGAAACAAGACGCTCAATTCTCGATTTGGATAAATGACCCAAACGTCTATGCCAAAGTACAGCTGAGTTATCAATATTCAACTTTCTTTTGGTACCTCTTGTAGTAACATGCAGGGATTCATGATAACTAGTATCAATGTCTAACATATATAGATTATCACATTCATTCAAGCAACCAGTACCCAAAACTTTTGAATTCATAGATAAAGTGAATACACTGTCTCCAAAAGAACAATGAAAACCAGATTTGTCCAAAAAGGAAACAGAAATCAAATTCCTTCTAAAAGAGGGAATAACAAAAGTATCTATAAGATCCAAAAAATAACCAGTACTTAAACATAATCTAAAATGTCCAATTGCCTCTACTTCAACCGGATCGCCATTTCCTACATAGACGTATCTTTCACCGTCAGTTGGCTTTCTGTAGTTGAGGCAGCCCTGCAATGAAACACTTATATGAGCGGTAGCACCAGAATCCATCCAATAAGTGTTTTTAGGAGCTGAAGTTAAATTAACTTCACAACAGACTAAAACAAGGTACTTACCCCTCTTTGCAAGCCAAATAGCAAATTTAGGACAGTCCTTTCTCAAGTGATCCGTCTTTCCACAAAAGAAGCATTTTGGCACGTAAGGCTTCTTTTGTACTGGATCTACAGCAGTAGCAGCAGCAGGTTTCTCAATAGCCTTTTCAACAGTCTTTGCAAAAGGCCTCTTTCTTTTCTTGTTCTTGCCCTTCCCAGCTGAAGAAACAAAATGAGCACTCTCTCTTTTGTTAGAATTCATCTTTTCCTCCTCATCAACACAATGAGAAATGAGCTCGTTAAGAGTCCATTTATTCGGCTGACAATTATAGGAAGTCCTAATTTGTCCATACTGAGAAGGAAGAGAATTCATAACCATATGGACTAAAAGGTCATCTGGTAAAGCCATACCCAGCGCCTTCAGTCTCTTTGCAATCTGAGACATGCTAAGAATATGCTCCCGAACACCACCATTGCCAGCAAACTTCATGGAGGTTAATTTTCCTAAAAGTGTTCCCACTTCGGCTTTGTCATTCTTGACATAAGCCCTCTCCAGCTCGGCAAGATAGTTTTGAGCATTGTTCTTTTCAGCTGAGACAGAGTCTCTAACATGTTCTGGGACTCCTTTCTGCATGATCATCAGACCTAAGCGATTAGAACGCTCCCACTTCTCATACTGAACCCTTTGAACATCAGTGCTCGTATCAGTAAGAGGAGCAGGTTCGTCCATCCTGAATGCAAGATCCAAATCCATACAGCCCAGAAAGATCATAATATCTGATTTCCAAGACTCAAAATTTGATCCCTCAAGTTTAGGGACACAATCAGGATTAAATGATATGTTAGCTGACATCAGAGAAAATAAACAAATAGATAAGTATAAGCTCACAATCCACAAATGAAACAATTCACATAAGTAGAGATCAAAAAATGGAAATAAGATACAGACACAACATTAATATTCTCATCTTTGGATGTAAAACATTAACTTGTAATTAGTATCTCAACGCAGCAATCAAATATTGATAACATAGTCCTGACAAATAATAAATCTTCCTTTGGGCCGATATATCATTGTCATGAAAATAATCAAACAATTATCACATACTTATTGCCAACATGTATTCAAAACTCAGCCAGATAGCAACCTTCCTTTGGGCCGATTAACTATCCGCAACGAATTCTAATACACCTGTCTAATATTCTAAAATAAATCAATTCAAGCAATAGAGGTCACTTTGGTGACTTATTGATCAAATCAATTTATTTTAATAAATATCAAACAGAATAGGGACTTAATCACTCCAAATTTTAATCTCAAGTCGACAAATTAATTCATTTAATTGTAATTAAAACAAAACAATTGCAATTAAATGAATTGATTGTCTAAATATTTAATAATCTAAAATTATTTAGCCCAAAAAAAAATTATAATCTAGTCTTTAAGTCACTAAATTAGAGACTAAGTTATAAAATTGGACTAAATAAATTTGAATAAACAAAGTTCGGGTTCTAAACGAAAGAAAACAAAAAATTAGGGGCCTAATACTAAAAAACAGAAAATTAGGGGGCCTAATCTGAAGTTACAGAAACTTAGGGATCTAATCTGAAGTTACAAAAACTTAGGGGCCTAATCTGAAGTTACAGAAAATTTAGGGACCTAATACAAAATTTTTCAGGGACCAAACCGTAATTTTTCATCCCTAACCCTAAAACCAACAAGAGACGGAAACTCCTTTCCGCCGACTCTCTTCAAAGAAACCTATACTGTTTTGTTTTTTTTTTTTTTTTTTTTTTTTTTTTTTAACAAGATCCGGCCACCAAAAAAACAACAAAATACCAAACGAACAATTAATCGTCAATGGCGTTAGTTCAAAACCTCTTACCTGTTCTTGGAGAATCCGAAGAACAGTGAGAACAAAATTTTTTTTTTTTATTAAACAAAACCCTCAATTCGTAAATAGTAGGGTAAACAAATAAAAAGAAAACATACGAAAATCAATCTAAAATCTAGCAATTATGCACAAGGCTCTGATACCACTTGTTAGAATTAATCTCAAATAATTCAATAATAACCTAGATCGTGCAAACCACTAGATTCAACAAAATAGATTGAATAAGAAAAGGTTGCGTACCTGACATCGTTGTTCGTCGATCTTGATGTATAGAATTAGGATTGCAGCCTTCCAGAGAATTGAAGAATCGATTTTGCGGAAGCAGTACGAAAGGAACGTAAAACTGAATCGTATTCAACTCCTCTGGGGACCACGACCTTTATATACCTGTAGGGTTAGTACAATTCCTATTTCGGTCCTTTAACGAAATATGAATTATATAATGGTCTCTACACTTAATATCTATAATTAGTTGATACCTCAATAGTCAATTATTCACAATCAAGACCACATTTGAAATTGACTTTACAATTGGACTGCTGTACATATTTAATTTTACATATTAAGCCCACAATAGAAAATTAAATCCAACACAAACTACACTTTCTAGAAGATCACAGTGAAAATTTTCATACAATCAGTTGACATTAATGTAAATGGTATTCTTAGAATGTCACAGCAAGTTGTCCACGGTATTCTTATTCTCCCGACCAAGTTGAGTATAATAGGGTTTCAACATGCATATTTTTAAAAGAAATTGGGACAAACTACAAGTCGCTTGTGATAGAAAAAACCAAGTGAAAGAATTCAAAGCTAATCTATTGGTTTATGATTATAAGATGTTTTTGTCATGAAAACAGCAGAAAAAATTTCAGAAATGGACATTTCTGTGATTCCCTCAGTGCACTTGGTAGAACATAGTATGCATTTTGGGTTATGCACATACATAGGCAAAAGCACATTCATGGTTTGGTTTTGTTAAGTTTGGTTTGTAATACTAATACTTAATTGGTGATATAAACAAATAAGGTAGCTAATGGCGTGCCACGTTAGATGACAAATCAAGGCATAAAAAAATTAACAAATTTGGCAGCCACTCTGGTCTAGGCTAACGATCATTAGTGCTATTTACTCTATTTTTCAGCTGTTGTGCTGAAAATAGAAAGTGTCTCGACTTCATTTCTTAATCAATTTCAACGTTCCATAAACTGTTGGATTACTCCAGATGTCTAGTTTTTAACCCAATTGATTTCACCTGCAAATTTTATCTGTAGTGCCTATTGTAGCCAATTTAGTGGAGTAAGGTCACATGAGCCATAGTATTAGGACTAAGATGAGCTCTAAGTTGCTTTTTATGATCTAATCACTCTATTTGAGTGTTGTTTGAGTATTATTAAATTGTGAAAACAACAATGTCATTATTTTTTCTTGTGTTATAGAGTTATTCATGATGAAGTAGAGTCATAGAAGTTTAGAGTGTTACATTAATGGCCCAACATCAATAGATCGGTTGATAACTATTCAACATTAATATCTTATAGTAGCTTCAAATTTTATTCTAACCTATTGAACATTTCAACTTATAAAATTAAACATGTTAAATATTTTATTTGACCCATTGAACACCTTAACTTATAAAATTAGATCGATTAAACGCTTATGGAATGCTTGAAAAATATAAAAATTATAGTATATATTATACTACTTATCGATAAATTGCCAATGTTCTCAAAAATATTTTCTTTTAGATGGATGTTTTTTTCTTACAAATCAAAAAGGAGGAAGAGGAGGAGGACATTATCCAAAATGATTAAGCAAGCTGAGGGCAAGACAGCAACAGCAGCATACGTCGAGGCGCAATTTGTGATGGAAAAATCATTTAAAAGACACCGACTATGTCAAAGCCATGAAAATTGACATTTTTTGCAACTTTAAATCATTAAGAATAACTCCAACTTTAAGGGTAATTTTAATTATACTATAAATTTAACTTTTTCTTCTAGTATTTTGAAATTCAATTTTAATTACAATAACACTCTATTTTCAAAATGTACCCAATGTTAAAATAAAAAATAATATATTCATCTTAAAAATAAAATATTATTTATTTATATAATATTGACAACAAGTAATGATTTCCTAAAAATAAAATTATATCATAATGAATAAAGTCTATTTTTTAAGAGATATAATTTAAATATAATTTCAATAAACTCTAACTAAATTTCATGCGTAGAAAATGACAAAATAGAAACATAAACTAATATTCTATGCTTATAACTAACTAGAATTTATTGTTTTACTTGGCTTTTATGAATTTTAAAAAAAATTTCTAACCAATATTAGTTAGGATGTTGTTAAATAATGAGTTTTTAGTTAACATGACCATGTAAGTTCAATAAAAATAATGTTTTTATTCATTAAATCGGATATAATTTGAAATTACGGTGCTATTGTAACTAAAATTGAAATTTAAAGTATTAGGAGAAGAAAGTTGGATTTACGATACAATTAAAATTATCCGCATAAGTTGATTTTTTTTTTTTTTAGTAATTTAGCCTTTTTTGTACTATGTATCTCCTTATGCACTGATTACAGCGAAAGCTTAGAAAGATCTAACCTTTTTGCCTTTGACATAGTCAGTGTCTCAATTTTAGGAGGAAAAGTAAAACTTAGAATAAAACCTCTTAGAAGAGAAAAACAAAAACAACTACTTTAATGGTGGTGGTGGGTGTCTATAATGGCACAAATTTAGCAAACATCATAAGCTTGGTGGTGCCTGGACAATAATTGTTACTATTATATACTAATATTTTAATTCTTAGAAAATGTGTTAATCAACTAAAAGAAAAATCATTTTGTTATTTTTCTATGTTTTAAAAACTTGGTGTTTTTGAAGATAAAAAAAAAATTTATTTTTTTTTCTTTTTTCTGAGATGCCAAATGAAAAAATAAAATTTTAATTTATAAATTTTTTTTAGAGAACCGAAGAAAAATAAAAATAACATCAAATCTCCGACTTTTAATCAAATTATACATTTTTTATTTGTACCTTTTTTTTAATCTTATAATTTCATTAAAAAACAAGAAAAACTTAGCAAAAAAATTCATTCTAACTCAGACCAATAGATTCACCGTATACACCCAAACCTAGGATCTTAATGATTAGTGAAAAATTCTGGCAAATAAGAAACATCAAATGGTAAAACATCATTAAAAAAATAAGGAGGATCCTTCCAAAGTGTGGGACAAGCAAAAAAGATAGCAATCCGAGCTAAGGAATAGGCCACCATATTAGCTGGCCGACGAATCCATTTGGCCTTAAAATCGATGCCTTCACTCAATAAAAGTTGACAATCCTAAATAATGTTACCATACTCATTATTAGGAATATTATTAGAAATAGTACCCAACCAAACTTCCCTACAATCCATCTCCAAATGAACATGGATGAATTGTGTGGGTCCCGAATATATATGGCACAACCCAAGAGGGGGTGAATTGGATTTTCTAAAAACTGAAATAAATTTTAGAAATTCTAAACAAGAATTAGAATTTTAAGCACAGCGGAAAAACACACAGAACTTTGTGAGAATAGAATATGGATTAGAATATCCTCACAATGTTCTAATTATAAAAGATAGAAAGTCTGTGCGAAGTGCAGCTATTGATTAGAACAGCTTCTCACTGACTTATATACTATCAGAACTTCTTTATGAAGAAAAGTTATAGAAATTAGAACTTCCTCATAAAGTATTTAGAAAATCATATAAGGTTATGTGAAAGAAAGATATTGAATTCAGAACTTCTTCACAGAGCCTTAATCAAATATCAGAATAACTTTATGATGAAGAGCTATCAAGATTAGAACGTCCTCATAAAGTTTAGAACATTAACTAGAAACCCAATCAGTGAAATATACTGGGAATAGAGCAACAGTTAGAACATTGTATATTCACTTTATTAGAATACCAGAGTTCTAATGTTCAGAAAAGATAAAGGTTATTATCGTTTTAGAACATCTGAATCATTAACAGTTTTAGCGTTTCTAAAATTAAACAGAAGTGAAATAAAGATAGTATCAAGCAAACTTCAGAAATTAGAAAAGATCAACACAGAGATTTATAGTGGTTCAGCACTAACTCGCCTACATCCACTCCCCAAGACGCATCTTGAGATCCTCAACTATGTTATCTCTTTTCAAGGGTAAGAGACAAACCAACAGTACAAGGCAAATAGATCAACACCTAGATCTACCCTTTTGTCCCACTAGATTTTCCAAAGGTTCTAGTAAACCTCAACCCTTTTCTGTTTTTTTTTTTTTGGCAGAGTACAGAAAACTCAATTCAAGACATTACTATCCCACACATGGAGAAGGTCGCTTGATAACCTCTATCACAATAGCTTCTAACCTGAGCTATTATACACAAAAGTTTAACAAATAAAGAGCCTGTCTACTATAGAATACAGATTCTAAATAGACAGAGAGAAACGCCTATATAAGCACTAGAAAAACAGTTTTATCAGATTAGAAGATCGATTAGAACACAGAACTGTTTTTCAAATGTAACTGTAAAAATTCTTTTCTTCTTTAAATATGAAAACGTTAAGGTATAGAGATGAAAAGAAAATGGGGGTAGAGTAAGTTTTGAGAGAAAAGGATTCGTTCAATGAGAGAGAGTGCTCTTAAAACAATTACTCTTACTTCACCCAAAATTTCAAGGCGTGAATGATCCTTTATATAGGAAACAAAGGAGCTGTCACCTTTTGGAAAGAGATCAGAATATCTTCTTTCCTTATTTTAAAAGATGTGAAAATCTTTGTTACCAAAAATTGTTTTATCCCTTTTTGGTAAGAGAATAAAACCCGATTTTCACTTTTCTTTAGAAAAGATTTTCTACAGCATTTATTTTGGAAAGAATTGTTTGCGGAAAAGATGTTCTTACCAAAACCGAAAGAGATTTTCCTTCATATTTAAGGTAAGTGAATAACTTTAAAACACTTTAGATCTTTCAAAATATATTTCCGAAAAGAGGAAAGATTTTATTACCAAAAACATTAGAGAGGAAATCTCTTTAGTTTTTAGGAAAATAAATCTTTTCGATTTAAAGGAATATTTTTCGAAAATAAAATAAAGGAATTTATTTTGAAAAAATCTAATTTCCGAAAATACTTTTGAGAGAGAAAAAGATTTTTGTGCTCATATGTAACCTTTCTCTCTATCCTACAAAGTTTTCTAAATGCCTAGATTACTAGGATCTTCGAAATCTTCACTCTCAATGTAGGACTTGCCTTGTATAATTTCTTTCCAAAGAAATTTTGCATAAAATAAAATTAGCACAAATAATATAATTTAAATTTATTTGTTTTGTAATAATCATCAAAATCCGAGATAAGCATTTTGACCCTTGAGCCAACAATCTCCCCCTTTTTGATGATGACAAAACTAATAAATTTAGCAAACATAAAAACATGTGCTCCCCCTGAATTTTATGCATAAGAGTTCTAAAAATGCCAAAAGATTTTAATATAAAGCAAATTAGAACATGTTATGGAAGATTCCTGTTTCATTGCAAAAAGCATTAAATTTCTGATTTTCAAATTCTCCTCCATGATCACTTCTAATTGCCGTGATGTTGTAGCCTTTTTCATTCTGTATTTTCTTGCACAAATGAACAAACATGTCATATGACTCATCCTTATTTCTAAGGAAGAGTGTCTAGGTGAATCTTGAGTAATCATCTATAATAACAAAAGCATAGAATTTTCCTTCAAGACTAGAAGGAGTAATTGGACCAAATAAATCAAGGTGCAGCAATTCTAAAGGTCTAGAAGTAGAAACCATGTCCTTAGATTTGAAAGATGTTCTGGTTTGTTTGCCCATTTGACAAGCATCACAAATGTGATCTTTTTCAAATTTCAACTTTGGCAAACCACGAACTAAGTCTTTCTTAGATAATTTAGAAATAAGGAACATGCTTGCATGTCCAAGTCTTCTATGCCATAACCAACTAGAATTATCAATAGAAACTAAGCATATATCTTGGTTATGCATATCAGAGAGATCTACAAGGTATATATTTCCAAACCTTTTTCCAACGAATAAGGTTTTGTTATCTTGCATGTTCTGAACTTCACAATGAGAAGGTTCAAAGATCACTCTTTTATTTTTATCACAAATCTGACTTATACTTAACAAGTTATAATGTAATCCTTCTACTAAGCATACATCTTCTATTGAAGGATTAGAACCTACCACACCAATACCAACGATTTTATCTTTTGCTTTGTCTCCAAAGCTTACCGTACCTCCCTTTTTCTTTTCTAATCTGGTGAACTTCTTTTTGTCACCAGTCATATGCCTAGAGCAAGCGCTGTCCATGTACCACATCTCTGTTTTCAGCTCGCTCCTTAGGCACACCTGAAAAGATCAAGCAGATTTAGGTACCCAACTCATATTGGGTCCTGGAGGATTAGTGGTAACAGGTGCACTATGATTCTTCTTTTTGTTGGAACTTTGATGTTCTAAAGTCACAACATTAGAAACAGCATTTTTCTGATTAGAAACACGATTCTGTTTAGAAATGCTATTAGAACTTGTTTTCTCTTTAGAAAAAGATTCTGAAATTGGCTTCAGAATTCTAATCTCAGTTTTCAAAGATTCATTTTCAGAATTTAGATTTTTGCATTTTTCTTCAAGATGTGTCAAATTTTCAGAAAATCGATTATTGCAACTTTTAAGATCTTTGATTTCAATAATAAGATCTTTGCATGTAACTTCTTGATAAAAAGCATCTTTTAAATGATTACTCTCAGATTTTAATTTTCTGAAATCTTTCTTTAAAACTTTATGCTTTCCAACAAGTTTTTCAAACTCATTGCAAAGATTATTGTAAGTATTTAGAAGATCACTTTCTGATTCGGGTTCAGAAATACTTACAGTGCTTTCATCATTCTCATGGATCGTTGCATTTGTTTCGTTGATTCCAGCTTTCTGTGTTGAAGTCAGAGTACTGATTTCTTTGGAGTCAGAATCGATGGTAGCCATTAAACAGATATTAGCAATCTCTTCTTGATCATCATGGCTTTCAGGATTAGAATCATCTGAATCACTCCAAGCAGCTACGAAAGCCTGCTTCAGCTTCTCTTTCGTTGACTTCTTTTTCAATTTAGGACAATTAGACTTGATATGTCCAGGTTTGTTGCATTCATAACAAACCACTTCAGAAGGTTCTTTCTTAGGCAAGTTACTATTTTTGAATGGAACGTTCTTCTTGTTGAACTTTTTTTGTGGCCTTCCACCCTTTCTATAGAACTTTTTAAATCTTCTAGCAACAAGTGCTAAATCATCACTGTCAAGATCAGAAGAGCTTTCTTCACTAGAATCTACCCTCAAAGCCAGTCCTTTCTTTTTCTTATCTTCTGTTGTTAACGAAGATTTCATTTCTTCTGAAACTAGAGCTCCTATAAGATAATCATAAGTGACAGGAGTCTCTTTGTAATTCATGACAGCTCCTATAGAATCCCATTTTCTAGGTAGAATTCTAAGGATTTTCTTAACAAGCTCATCTTCTGAAATTTCCTTTCCGAGAGTTCTTAAAGGATTAACTATATTGGTAAATCTTGAATTTAGTTCTGCAATAGTTTCCCCTTCTCTCATACTAAACATTTCATATTCTCTCCAAAGGATGTTTATTCTGGATTCTTTTACTCTATCTGTACCCTCATAGGTTACTTTAAGTTTTTGCCATACCTCTGTTGCAGATTTACATCCAGACACTTTGTTGTATTCAGTTGCATCTAAAGCACAATGAAGAATATTAATGGCTTTTGCATTTACAGCAATGTCATTCTAATCAGCATCGGTATATTCTTCTTCTGATTTTCTAACTAGCTCATCTCCTACAGTTTTCATGGGAATACGAGGACCAGTGATAACATTTCTCCAGCAGTTTATATCAACTGATTTCATGAAATTCTCCATTCTAGTTTTTCAGTAAGAGTAATTAGAGCCATTGAACAAAGGAGGTCTAGAAACAGATTGTCCTTCTAAAGAAGAAAGAGGAATTGTGGTTGCCATGGGATCTTATCTCTTAAGCGGTTAAACTTAGGTAAGTCAAGAGCCAAGGCTCTGATACCAGATTGTGGGTCCCGAATATATATGGCACAACCTAAGAGGGGGGGTGAATTGGGTTTTCTAAAAACTGAAATAAATTTTAGAAATTCTAAACAAGAATTAGAATTTTAAGCACAGCGGAAAAACACACAGAACTTTGTGAGAATAGAATATGGATTAGAATATCCTCACAATGTTCTAATTATAAAAGATAGAAAGTCTGTGCGAATGCAGCTATTGATTAGAACAGCTTCTCACTGACTTATATACTATCAGAACTTCTTTATGAAGGAAAGTTATAGAAATTAGAACTTCCTCATAAAGTATTTAGAAAATCATATAAGGTTATGTGAAAGAAAGTTATTGAATTCAGAACTTCTTCACAGAGCCTTAATCAAATATCAGAATAACTTTATGATGAAGAGCTATCAAGATTAGAACGTCCTCATAAAGTTTAGAACATTAACTAGAAACCCAATCAGTGAAATATACTGGGAATAGAGCAACAGTTAGAACATTGTATATTCACTTTATTAGAATACCAGAGTTCTAATGTTCAGAAAAGATAAAGGTTATTATCGTTTTAGAACATCTGAATCATTAACAGTTTTAGCGTTTCTAAAATTAAACAGAAGTGAAATAAAGATAGTATCAAGCAAACTTCAGAAATTAGAAAAGATCAACACAGAGATTTATAGTGGTTCAGCACTAACTCGCCTACATCCACTCCCCAAGATGCATCTTGAGATCCTCAACTATGTTATCTCTTTTCAAGGGTAAGAGACAAACCAACAGTACAAGGCAAATAGATCAACACCTAGATCTACCCTTTTGTCCCACTAGATTTTCCAAAGGTTCTAGTAAACCTCAACCCTTTTCTGTTTTTTTTTTGGCAGAGTACAGAAAACTCAATTCAAGACATTACTATCCCACACATGGAGAAGGTCGCTTGATAACCTCTATCACAATAGCTTCTAACCTGAGCTATTATACACAAAAGTTTAACAAATAAAGAGCCTGTCTACTATAGAATACAGATTCTAAATAGACAGAGAGAAACGCCTATATAAGCTCTGGAAAAACAGTTTTATCAGATTAGAAGATCGATTAGAACACAGAACTGTTTTTCAAATGTAACTGTAAAAATTCTTTTCTTCTTTAAATATGAAAACGTTAAGGTATAGAGATGAAAAGAAAATGGGGGTAGAGTAAGTTTTGAGAGAAAAGGATTCGTTCAATGAGAGAGAGTGCTCTTAAAATAATTACTCTTACTTCACCCAAAATTTCAAGGCGTGAATGATCCTTTATATAGGAAACAAAGGAGCTGTCACCTTTTGGAAAGAGATCAGAATATCTTCTTTCCTTATTTTAGAAGATGTGAAAATCTTTGTTACCAAAAATTGTTTTATCCCTTTTTGGTAAGAGAATAAAACCCGATTTTCACTTTCTTTTAGAAAAGATTTTCGACAGCATTTATTTTGGAAAGAATTGTTTGCGGAAAAGATGTTCTTACCAAAACTGAAAGAGATTTTCCTTCATATTTAAGGTAAGTGAATAACTTTAAAACACTTTAGATCTTTCAAAATATATTTCCGAAAAGATGAAAGATTTTATTACCAAAAACATTAGAGAGGAAATCTCTTTAGTTTTTAGGAAAATAAATCTTTTCGATTTAAAGGAATATTTTTCGAAAATAAAATAAAGGAATTTATTTTGAAAAAATCTAATTTCCGAAAATACTTTTGAGAGAGAAAAAGATTTTTGTG
Source organism: Jatropha curcas (assembly GCF_041381405.1). Classification (NCBI taxonomy): domain Eukaryota; kingdom Viridiplantae; phylum Streptophyta; class Magnoliopsida; order Malpighiales; family Euphorbiaceae; genus Jatropha; species Jatropha curcas. Next base: position 24,253,704 of record NC_143151.1, read on the forward strand.
CTCATATGTAACCTTTCTCTCTATCCTACAAAGTTTCCTAAATGCCTAGATTACTAGGATCTTCGAAATCTTCACTCTCAATGTAGGACTTGCCTTGTATAATTTCTTTCCAAAGAAATTCTGCATAAAATGAAATTAGCACAAATAATATAATTTAAATTTATTTGTTTCGTAATAATCATTAAAATCCGAGATAAGCATTTTGACCCTTGAGCCAACAAATTGTTCTTGTTTAAGCCAACTAAGTGCTTCCCTCACTGCTATAGCTTCAACCACTTCAGGTGAATAATACCCGAAGAACCATTAGGAAAACACACACAAGAACTAGCCAGAAGAGTGCCTAACAACTGTGCCACAAGCAACTTTACCCTCAGACCAAAAAATTGCATCATCAACCGTGCAGGAGACTCGGCCTGGTAGAGGCTGAACCCAACTATGGCCTTCACTCGTACCATTCGCCTACCCTATCCCTACAGCCTGCTGAGACAGCGTCTGGAGCTCGTTCCAACTGTGCAATTCTCGAATCGCATGGCTCATTATTTTACCTGGTGGCGTAAGTTTCTGATTCCAGAGAAGCTGATTGCGAAGATGCCATAAAAAATATGCAATACTACACAACTCAGCCATCTTGTTATCACCAACCTTTTCCAAGCTATAGAAAAACCAATGCCCAAACGTGAAACAAGAAATGTTAAAATGCATGGAACATTTATTCCAACAAGCCTAGGCATGTGGGCATCTAAAAATAATATGCATTAAATCCTCATCATCACCACATACATTGCAACGGCAATCAAGATCCATATCTCTTTTCTTTAAATTTAACTTGGTAGGTATAAAATTGCGATAGCCCTCCATAAAAAGTTCTTTATTTTCGACGGTAACGGTGGGTTCCATAGAAGATTCCAATCACCAAAGTAACTAGGCACAACACTATTAGAACTAGAAAGGGCAATAAAATAAGCAGATTTTACCGTCTACAAACCAATCCTCAAGTAATGCCAATTAACGGAATCCTCTATGTCCAAATAGCTCAAAGGAATAGATGAGACAGATTAAACCTCATTTGGATGAAGAAAAGATTGGAGCTTAGCAACAGCCCAACCATGAGAATTATCAAAAAAATCTCAAACTTTCAAATTTTCATGGGAGCTAGGAACTAAAGATGAAATATGAAAATTATTATCTCTAAGTAACCATGGGTCTGTAAAAAAAAAAAAAAAAAAGAGAGAGAGAGAGAGAGATAGAAGAACCATTACCAACCTTCCACTGCATTCCCTTCTGCAGGATCTCCCTTGAACACAATAGGCTCTTTTATGTAAAGTTGGAATTATTATCATCCTTAGCATGAAAAAAAAACTCACTCGAAGAAAATATTGGCTTTGTGAATTCTGCTAAGAAGAGTACTTGGATTAGCAAACACACGCCAACCCTGCTTGCCAAGCATAGCCAAATTAAAGGACTACAGGTTGCGAAAACTACCCATAGACTTGCTGCCACACATATTTTACTAAGACAACCAATGGATTCCCTAGCTATCCATAGAATTAGAGCCCCACCAAAAAGAATTCATCATACATTCTAATTCTTGACAAAGAGTAACGGGTAGCTGAAATACTCATACAGTATGCTGCTATGGCCTGAGCAACCGACTTAAGTAAAATTTCTTTACCTGCCCTTGAAAGGAACTTACTCTGCCACCCACTAAGCTGTTTCCATAACCTCTCTTTAAGATATGAGAAGATTTGCTTCTTGTTACAACGAATCGAGGAGGGAAGGCCCAAGTAACTCCCATGATTAAGATCAATATGGACCTGCAAAAAATCACACACATGTTCCCTTAAAGTGTTAGAAACATTAGCACTGAAAAAAATGTCAGATTTTTACATATTAAAAGCCTGCCCAGAAGGTTGCTCATGAACCTCCAAAATCCTCCTAATAGTATGACACTCTAGAATAGTTGCCCAAAAAAAGAAGAAGTTGTCATCTACAAATAATAATTGAGAAACAGTAGACCCTCTCCTATTTAACCCAACAACCATGAATGAGCCTTGCAGACTCTGCCTTCCTAAACAAGATAGATAGAGCTTCAACACATAATAAAAAGATATGGAAGCGGAGGGTCACCCTGGCAAAGTCCCTTCTTAGGAACAATAAGCCCAATATTCACCCCATTAAAAGCAACATGCTATCTAATAGTGGTAACACATAGCATAATAAGTTCCACCACCCCTTAGAAAACCCAACTTTAACATAAGCAATCTCAGAAACTCCCGATCCACCTTATTATAGGCCTTACTAATATCAATTTTAAGGGCAATCTCACCTTTCCTACCAATAGTTTTACGCTTCATATGATGCATTATCTCAAAAGCAATTAAAATATTATCTGAAATAAGCCTACTCGAAACAAAAGCCGATTGCTAAGAACTAATCATACCAGGTAAAAGTAATTTTCAGGCGATTAGCAAGCACCTTAGAAATGATCTTATAAATATTGGAATATAAAAAATAAAATAATTAAAGTTAATTAAATAAAATAGAAGAGGAGAAGAAGACACGTATCCAAGACAAAGCTCACATGGAAGTTTGGACAAATTCACATGGTAATGTTTTTCTCATAATTGTTTTGTATGTGTTGGCAAAATAATTCAAAGGGAAACTATGGACATGATGCATCCACGTAAATGGTTGAAAATTTGTGGCAAATAAGATGTTTAGTTGGAACATGTGGCAGGAAACAAAAGATAATATTTGTGGTGTGCATTCTATTTCAAGCCCTATAAATATTGGCAGAAACTTGTATTCCATATATGAGTGAAATATAGAATAAAAGTGTAGTATTTTCAAAAGTAATATTAATTTTCATTGAGTGTTATGCTTATGATTTTTTTTTTAAAATTAAAGTCCTAATTAGTCCAACAAAGAGGAGAAGAAGACACGTATCCAAGACAAAGCTCACATGGAAGTTTGGACAAATTCACATGGTAATGTTTTTCTCATAATTGTTTTGTATGTGTTGGCAAAATAATTCAAAGGGAAACTATAGACATGATGCATCCACGTAAATGGTTGAAAATTTATGGCAAATAAGATGTTTAGTTGGAACATGTGGCAGGAAACAAAAGATTATATTTGTAGTGTGCATTCTATTTCAAGCCCTATAATATTGGCAGAAACTTGTATTCCATATATGAGTGAAATATAGAATAAATGTGTAGTATTTTCAGAAGTAATATTAATTTTCATTGAGTGTTGTGCTTATGATTTTTTTTTTTGTTTAATTAAAGTCCTAAGTAGTCCAACAAAGAGGTATCAGAGCCTTCTTCATCCTCAGACTCCTCACCAAGGATGCTTTTCCTTAATTCTTTATAGTGTTTCTCATTCTCAAGGAAATTTGGATCTGGTTTGAAGATATTAAGATTGATCTCAGGATCTATGTCCTCTTGAAGCGATATCTCATGTGTTAGCTGGTCTTCCAACTCCACAAGGTCGAACTCTGGATGAATCGCAGGATACCCCTGAAATTTGGCTTTTCTAATGGCAAACAGGCCTTCAATCAAAAATTGCACCCGCTTGTCAATTTCTCCCTCATGAAGAATTCCACGAAATCGTTCAAAAGCTCCATCAGGGCCTTTTGGTGACACATCCTGGAGTATGAATCCACACTCCGTGACAAAGACCACAGCTACCTCAACACTGTCATCAATGGGATTCTCGAGCAAAACAGCAAGGAGTTCTAGAGCAATAATCTCATGAGCCACTTGCTGGTTCACTAGATGAGCTATAAATTTAACAGCAACTAGTACAAATCCATACGCTCTGATACCACTTTGTTGGACTAATTAGGACTTTAATTAAAAAAAAAAAAATCATAAGTACAACACTCAATGAAAATTAATATTACTTCTGAAAATATTACACTTTTATTCTATATTTCACTCATATATGGAATACAAGTTTCTGCCAATATTTATAGGGCTTGAAATAGAATGCACACCACAAATATAATCTTTTGTTTCCTGCCACATGTTCCAACTAAACATCTTATTTGCTACAAATTTTCAACCATTTACGTGGATGCATCATGTCCATAGTTTCCTTTTGAATTATTTTGCCAACAGATACAAAATAATTATGAGAAAAACATTACCATGTGAATTTGTCCAAACTTCCATGTGAGCTTTGTTTTGGATACGTCTCTTCTTCTCCTCTTCTATTTTATTTAATTAAGTTTAATTATTTTAATTTTTATATTCCAATACTCCCCCGTAAACTTAATTATCTGTTACTCCCAACAATGCTCCCAATTGGTTGAACACGTCATATTTGAGCGGCTTCGTGAAAATGTCAACAACTTGATCTTGCGTTCTCACATACTTCAATGTGACTTCTTTGTGCTCAATGCACTCTTTGATAAAATGAAACCTTATGTCGATATGCTTGCTTCGATCATGAAAGACTGGATTTTTTGCTAATGCCAACGCTGATTTATTATCAACAAAAATATCTGTTGGATCATGTTGTGTCATATGAAATTCCTTCAACAATCTTTATAGCCATATTGCATGACACACACATGAGGTTGCAGCAACATATTCAGCTTCACAGGTTGACAATGTGATGATAGGTTGCTTCTTTGAACTCCAAGTGAACGCTGTGTTACCAAGAAAAAATACAAATCCGCTAGTGCTTTTTCGATCATCTTTATCACCGGCCCAATCACTATCATTGTACCCAACTAATTTGAACTTGTGAGATTTTGAATAATGTAATCCAAAATTAGTTGTACCTTTCACATAGCAAAGTATCCTCTTAGCAGCATTCCAATGTAACATTGTTGGTTCTTCCATATATCTGCTCACTAGCCCAACTGCATACAAAATATCTGGCCTTGTGCACGTCAGGTATCTGAGACTCCCGATCAGACTTCGAAAAATTGTCGGGTTCACTCTTTCTCCATCTTCATCCTTGGTCAATTTTAAACTGCATTCAACAGGAGTGCTAACAGGATTGCAATTCTCCATCTTGAATTTCTTCAAGATCTCCTTAGTAAAACCATTCTGAGAAATAATGATGCCACCTTCGCTTTGCTTTACTTAAATACCAAGATAGTATGACATTAGGCCAATGTCAGTCATCTCAAATTCACGAGCCATCGTCTTCTTGAAATCATCAAACATTTGAGGATTGTTCCCGGTGAAAATAAGATCATCCACGTATAAGCAAACAAGCATCATGTCTCCATTTTTCTCCTTCACATACAAAGCATATTCATGGGGGCATTTGACAAATCCATTCTCTTGAAAGTACTTGTCAATACGGTTGTTCCAAGCTCTTGGTACTTGCTTGAGTCCGTACAATGCCTTCTTCAGTTTAAGCACTTTTTCTTCAAGGCCTTTGACAATGTATCTTGGCGGTTGCTGAACATAAATTTCTTCCTCCAAGTATCCATTCAGAAAGGCAGACTTAACATCCATTTGATGAATCTTCCATTTTGAGCAGCAACTGAGATCACTAGTCTGATGGTCTCCATTCTTGCAACTGGTGCAAAAACTTCATCATAGTCAATACCGTGTTTTTGACTATATCCCTTTGCAACCAATCTTGCCTTGTGTCTTACAATCTCTCATTGTGCATCTTTTTTTGCCTTGAACACCCATTTAACACCAATGGGTCTTTTATCAGCTGGAAGTTTAGTCAACTCCCATGCCTCATTCTTCTCAATTGCTTGGATCTCCTCCTCCATGGCTTTTCTCCATCTCTCATCTCTCATGGCTTCTTCAACATCAAAAGTCTCACTATCAATAAGATGATAGTAAAGAGTTGATTCTTCACTGAGATCTCTTGTGGCTTCATAGAGATCTACCAAACATCTTAGCTTTTTTGGCCTTTGTCTAGGACTTTCACTTTGCGCTTCATCTTCTGCTCCAAGAGATGCACTTGAAATAGGATTATCTATCGTCGGTGTTGTGGTTGGATCCTCCAAATCATGATCATTGTTTTCATCCATGGTGAAAGGATAAAAACTATAATTCTTCTTTTTATCATTGTTCCATTCCCAAATTGCTTCTTCATCGATAGTGACGTCTCTATTGATGATAATTTTTCCTGTATTGGGATAAAAAATCTTATAACCTTTAGAAAATTCTAAATATCCCACAAACACAAACAAGTATTTTTTGCTTTTGTCGTCAAGTTTTCTCCTTTCTTCATCATGTACATGAACTTGAGCAATGCTTCCAAAAACACAAAAATGAGAGATATTAGGCTTTCTCCCACTCCATGCTTCTTGGGGCGTCAGATCTGAAACATTTATTGTTGGAGATCGGTTAAAGATGTAGACAGCACAATCAACTGCTTCTGCCTACAGCTCCTTGGGCAAATTCTTGCTTTTCAACATGCTTCTGACCATGTCTAGCACCGTTCTCTTCTTTCTTTCAACAACACCATTTTGCTGAGGCGATCTCGGGACTGATAGGAAATGGCGGATTCCATGCTCCTCGCAGAATCTTTTGAATTCATTGGATGTGAATTCTCCCCCTCTATCGAATCTTAAGGCTTTGATGTAATAATCGCTTTCTTTCTCAACAAGTGCTTTGAACTTCTAGAAAGCTCTAAAAACTTCTGATTTTTCCTTTAAAAAATAACCCCACGTCTTTCTACTATAGTCATCAATGAAAAGCAAGAAATATTTATTGCCTCCCAATGACGTTGGAGTCATTGGTCCACAAACATCGGCATGAAGGAGCTCGAGTGGCGTCTTTGCTCTTGACATGGATTCCTTTGGAAAACTGGTTCTGGATTATTTTCCAATTAGACAACCTTCACAAAGTTGATGGGGTTTGTCAATAGAGGGAAGACCTTGCACCATCTTCTTTTGACTCAACAACTTTAGCCCTCTAAAGTTTAGATGTCCAAACCTTAGATGCCAAAGCCAATGAGAATCCTTCACACAAGACTTTAAACACTTGGCTACGTCTATCTGGATGTTGAGAGTGAACATCCTATTCTTTGACATTGGTACATTTGCTAGCAACTCCTTCTTTTCATTCAACAGCAACAACTTTCGATTATTTTCTGGTCCAACTCAACAAACATTTTCTTATCTCCGCACATATGATTACTTGCACCATTGTCAAGATACCATATGTTATTTTCTGGACTTTGTTCACCTTCACGGGTTAGTAATACCGTGCCGGTTACATCCTCATCTTGAATGTTGTTAGCTGTTTCCTCTACTTGCTTAGGCGGACTCCAATATTCTGATGCGTAGTGGCCAAATTTGGAGCAATTGTAACATTGAACATTTGACTTGTCACGTCCATCATTTTGCCTCCAATTTCCTCTTCCTCGTCCACGACCTCTGCCTCTTGTGAACCGGGTATTTCCATCATTGTTGTTACCTCTTCTGAATTGTTGACTTTTGCCACGTCCTCTTCCTCTTTTGCTTCCTCCACGACCTCTACCACGTCCTCTTCTAGATTGATTGACATCTTGATGATTTTCATTTTCTTTGAATGAAGTCTTTGCCGCCAAGACTTGTTCTACAGACTTTTCTTTTTGTCTGTTTAGCCTCTCCTCACGTGCTTGCAATGAACCAATAACTTCGTCAACGGTCATTGCACTTATATCTCGCGATTCTTCCATAGCCACCACTATGTAGTCAAACTTTGATAGTAGTGATCGTAGAATTTTTTCGACAATTCTCGATTCATCAATTTTTTCTCCATACTGCTGCATTTGATTAACGACAGATTTTACTCGTGAGGAGTAATCCGTAATTACTTCCGCCTCCTTCATCTTCATCATCTCGAACTCACCTCTTAACATTTGAAGTCGAACTTTTTGTACTTTCTGCTCTCCTTGAAGACAAATTGGTAGTATGTCCCAAGCTTGCTTAGAGGTGGTAGCTTCTGCCACCTTCTTAAACGTTACATCATCCAATCCTTTATGGATTAGACTGAGTACCTTCTAGTCACTCTTGCGACTTTTATGCAAACTGTCTTTTTCTACCTGAGACAGTTGTGCATCTTCAGCCGGGACTACGTAACCTTTTTCAACAATGTCCCAAATATCTTGGGCACCAAGAATGGCTTTCATTTTGATACACCAATTTTCGTAATTGGTTTTGGTGAGCTGAGGAAAAATGTGGGAGATACCGTTGCTATTCATCTTTTATTTGATAAAATCTCTCAAACACTCAAAAGTATGAATTTTTTTTTTGGGAGGAATAAAAAAAAACTCACGCCTCTCACTAATTAGGCTTTTAATGTGGCTCTGACACCACTTTTTTGGGCTAATTAGGACTTTAATTAAACAAAAAAAAAAAATCATAAGCATAACACTCAATGAAAATGAATATTACTTCTGAAAATACTACACTTTTATTCTATATTTCACTCATAAGAATACAAGTTTCTGCCAATATTTATAGGGCTTGAAATAGAATGCACGCCACAAATATAATCTTTTGTTTCCTCCCACATGTTCCATCTAAACATCTTATTTGCCATAAATTTGCAACCAATTACGTGGATGCATTATGTCCATAGTTTCCCTCTGAATTATTTTGCCAACACATACAAAACAATTATGAGAAAAACATTACCATGTGAATTTGTCCAAACTTCCATGTGAGCTTTGTCTTGGATACGTGTCTTCTTCTCCTCTTCTATTTTATTTAATTAAGTTTAATTATTTTATCTTTTATATTCCAATATAATTAATGTTGTTGTTAGAGCTTTTAACGTTATTTTTTAAAGGAAAAATCAGAAGTTTTTAGAGCTTTCAAGAAGTTCAAAGCACTTGTTGAGAAAGAAAGCGATTATTACATTAAAGCCTTAAGATCCGATAGAGGGGGAGAATTCACATCTAATGAATTCAAAAGATTCTGCGAGGAGCGTGGAATCCGCCGTTTCCTATCAGTCCTAAGATCGCCTCAGCAAAATGGTGTTGTTGAAAGAAAGAATAGAACGGTGCTAGACATGGTCAGAAGCATGTTGAAAAGCAAGAATTTGCCTAACGAGCTGTTTGCAGAAGTAGTTGATTGTGCTGTCTACATCTTGAACCGATCTCCAACAATATGTGTTTCAGATATGACACCCCAAGAAGCATGGAGTGGGAGAAAGGCCAATATCTCTCATTTTCGTGTTTTTGGAGGCATTGCTCATGTTCATGTACATGATGAAGAAAGGAGAAAACTTGATCATAAAAGCAAAAAATACTTGTTCGTGGGATATTCAGAATTTTCTAAAGGTTATAAGATGTTTGATCCTGATACAGGAAAAATAATCATCAGTAGAGACGTCACTATCGATGAAGAAGCAATCTAGGAGTGGAACAATGATAAAAAGAAGAATTATAGTTTTTATCCTTTCACCATGGATGAAAACAATGATCATGATTTGGAGGATCCAACCACAACACCGACGATAGATAATCCTATTTCAAGTGCATCTCCTGGAGCAAAAGATGACGCGCAAAGAGAAAGTCCTAGACAAAGGCAAAAAAAGTTGAGACGTTTGGTAGATCTCTATGAAGCCACAAGAGATCTCAGTGAAGAATCAACTCTTTACTGTCATCTTATTGATAATGAGCCTTTTGATGTTGAAGAAGCCATGAGAGATGAGAGACGGAGAAAAGCCATGGAGGAGGAGATCTAAGCAATCGAGAAGAATGAGACATGGGAGTTGACTAAACTTCCAGCTGATAAAAGACCCATTGGTGTTAAATGGGTGTTCAAGGCAAAAAAAGATGCACAAGGAGAGATTGTAAGACACAAGGCAAGATTGGTTTCAAATGGATATAGTCAAAAACACGGTATTGACTATGATGAAGTTTTTGCACCAGTTGCAAGAATGGGGACTGTCAGACTGGTGATCTAAGTTGCTGCTCAAAATCGATGGAAGATTCATCAAATGGATGTTAAGTCTGCTTTTCTGAATGGATACTTGGAGGAAGAAATTTATGTTCAGCAACCGCCAAGATACATTGTCAAAGGCCTTGAAGAAAAAGTGTTTAAACTGAAGAAGGCATTGTACGGACTCAAGCAAGCACCAAGAGCTTAGAACAACCGTATTGACAAGTACTTTCAAGAGAATGGATTTGTCAAATGCCCCCATGAATATGCTTTGTATATGAAGGAGAAAAATGGAGACATGATGCTTGTTTGCTTATACGTGGATGATCTTATTTTCACCGGGAACAATCCTCAAATATTTGATGATTTCAAGAAGACGATGGCTTGTGAATTTGAGATGACTGACATTGGCCTATTGTTATACTATCTTGGTATTGAAGTAAAGCAAAGCGAAGGTGGCATCTTTATTTCTCAGAATGGTTTTACTAAGGAGATCTTGAAGAAATTCAAGATGGAGAATTGCAATCCTGTTAGCACTCCTGTTGAATGCAGCTTAAAATTGACCAAGGATGAAGATGGAGAAAGAGTGAACCCGACAATTTTTCGAAGTCTGATCGGGAGTCTTAGATACCTGACGTGCACAAGGCCAGATATTTTGTATGCAGTTGGGCTAGTGAGCAGATATATGGAAGCACCAACAATGTTACATTGGAATGCTGCTAAGAGGATACTTTGCTATGTGAAAGGTACAACTAATTTTGGATTACCCTTGTCTTTTGTTGCGCTTGAAGTTGTGTAGTAATCAAGAAAAAATATTACCCTTGTCTTTTGTTGCGCTTATAAGAAAATTTCATTTTTAATGATAAACTCTTAATCAAAACTTTTACAAATATCTTGTATGAATTATTCCCTTCGTCTAATTTATGTTTTTTTTATATTCTTATTTTTCTATGTAAGTTTATATTGTTAGGTTCTATTATATCCATTCCATGATGGTCTAGACTTCTTGATTTACATATTTATTATTACTTGATTACTAATTAATAGAAGATTATCAACTAAAACATGCACCATTTCTCATCAATGAACTTAAATTTTTAGTTATATGAGATATTAATTTGTTATTTTATTGCAATTTAATTATTTTTCTTAGTATTTTATATTTAATTTCCTATTCCTTATTAAATTTAAAAAATTTATACCTTAATATGTATCATAATAGGCTAGATTTATATTAATAGTCAAAAAATTTTAAATTACTCAATGAAATGATATGGAATGGAATTTTAAATTTCAAAAAAATAGTTGGAATGAAATTATAAAATAAAAAACGAGGATTATTTCATTTCATACCATACCGACTGAATTACACCTCTAAGAATAATTTTTTTATTTTTTGACCCCATGGGTTGATTTCAACTAAACAATTTTTCATTGAACTTTTTTTAAGCCCATCCAAGTAGAAACCTATTGTTTGAAACCCAACTTGAATGTGCTTCAAGTCCAAAAATCTTATGATTGAGCTTTTTCTTCGGTTTCTTAAATCACAATTTATGACCAAGATTAGAATAATTGCAAAGACAAATCTTATTATAGCTAGGAAGTTTTCTTTCTTCCAATAGTTGTTAGGAAATAGAAAAAGAAAAAACACAATCACTATAGATTAGACATAGATAAAAATAAAGTGAGACTCATAAATCTACCGTACTCCGGTAATCACTAATTGATGAAAGTTTTACCAAATATAGTTAAAAAATTGATACTATAATTTTTCTAATAAAGAAACTATGTATACATGTCAATTATTTTTAAAATTACAGGACAATAAGGTCTCTTTTGTTTTGACCAATTAAGATAGGGAACTTGAAGTTTTCAGAAATTAATAACTGACAACTTATTTAATTGAGAATTCTCATAAAATTAAAGTGTCGACTTTCTCAATTGTATATGAAGTAACTTCTTCAAGGATCAAGGAGTTAGGAAATTATACCTCCATAATAAAATACCTATTATCACTATTTTGCTAAATAATATATTAACTTCTACTATTATAATAGACGTATTTAGGAAAATCCTAATATCATTTTTTTTACATATTGGGTATTCGAATACAGATCTATTGCCAATTCATACATGCACTTATTACTAGACTATGTCTTAGTGTGTAATATCATTCTATTAATATAGTTATAATTACCTAAAATTTGACATACAATAAACATATTTGAACTATATTTTCAAAAAAATAATTTCTCTATAAGTGTATTTACGTGATCTTGAACCAAAGCAGCCTAAGATATTATACATTATAGTGTATCAATCGCTCCAATTGACGACATAAAGGAGCCATTGATGGGCTCTTAGGTACTTTCTCTTTCCGCCTGGTCCAAGAAAAGCTCATAAAAGTGTTATAGCATGGCTTACCCAAAAGGAGCATGTACATTATATGCAAGGTCCAAGTTCAGAGTAATGTGACCACACTTGGGACCGGTTCTTTTTGTGTACTATGTGGTTTTTGTCAGCCAATTGTAACTTTTTCTCCTTTGGAAAATAAACCCGAAATGTATTTTGAAAATTATATTATTTCAGTGAATGTCAGATAATTTATTGGACATGCAAAATAAAGATAATTTTGTATTTAAATAAATGACTGTATGTGTAAATATCTCTTTTTGGCTTTATTGTGTGAATGTGTGAAGAGAGAGTTAGGCCATTTGTTTTAGTGAAGGCAATCATAGCTTCTTAAAGAGGGTCGAATGCCGCCATAGCTTGTCCCAATATGCCTTGATAACTATACGACAACTGCTTCTTCTATATGCTGTCGGGGACCATCTCATGTTCACTGAAAAATCAAACATCACAAACAAATCAACTTGTAAAAAAAAAAAAAAAAAAAAATCGCATTTAATACTTATGATTTCTATCATAAAATCTTGCACTCAAATCTTAAGATTGGGAATGATGGTTGTAAATGAGTTAAGTCTAAATTATTTGAAACCGGATTTAAAAAAAGGTGATTCAAATTCGTTCCATAAGCTTAACGAATTGATTTCGAGTTTGTTTAATAAATAAAATAAATTTTGAATTTAAACTTGAATCTGAAAAGGGTAAAAAATTTTAATTTAATAATTAAGTTCGAGTGTGAATACTCAGCTCGAAACTGAACTCAATACTCAGCTCGAATTTACTTGGCTTATAATGCTATCTAATTTTGGATGAATGAAGTGGAAAGAGCTTATTTAAAAAAAAAAAAAGAATTTGTATAACACATTTCATCAATATTATTGGGAAAAAACAATTCATATGATTACCATAAAAGCTCAACTAAACATTTTTTCCACAAATAAATGTTAAAATTGTAGAAATAATTTTATATTTCCATAAACATTAAAATAACCTATTCATATTTGATAATCTAAATGTGAAAGTTCTTGTCAAATATCAACTTTCTATAAATCAAAACCTTTAAAATATGCAATTAAAATTCTATGAAACATTTTAGGTTTATAATTTCACTCATATCGGGAGGGTTCATAATAGACGTCCTCAAAATAATTCTAATAATCATTCTATTATTACGGTCCAATGCTATTATATTTATTTCGTAATTTATAATAGAATAAAGAATTGAAGAATTTATTCAAATTTTAATTTCACAAACTTAAGAAAAAATCCAAATTTCACTCACCTTATATGAAAGAGAAAATTATATGAGAGTCTAGCATCATGATCAATGTCGACTTCCTTTTTTTAAGCTATAACCTCTTTATATAATATTAAAAATAAATAAATAAATTATAAATGAAACTATTGGAATCATCTTTTGGATTGGATTTGAAAGTAATAAGTAAATTTGTTTAGGAAATATTATTGTCCCTTTCAGCCCAAATATAAAAATCAAGCCCATTGACTTGACTTAGAAAATTTTCTTTCTTGGGCCCCGTACACTAAATGTAGAAATGTTAATCTCTTGGAAAATGATCGATGGATTAGGCTACTTTTGTTTCCTTAAAATAGCTTACATGATAGTATTTTTTATTTTTTTTCATTGTTTTAGGGCGTTCAAAAGAAAAAAAGGTCAATAGAAAATATTTTTCTGATCAAAAGAAAATTAAGTTATTTTTAAAGAAAATAACTACCCATTTTCAAAAGCGTAAAATATTTTTTGAACTTTAAGAAACTTATTACAGTCTTATAAATCCATATTTTTTTAATTTATTAATCATCGGTAGTCACTATCACCATTCACTGTTCACTAACACTATGAGCTACCATTGACTATCACTACCAGTCACCGGCGACTTTTATAATCTTCTTTTTTTTGCATTATTCTCATATTTAACTATAAAATTTTAAAGTACGAAATTTATATTATTATTATTTTTATTTTTATAGTTTTATAGTTAAAAATTTTAATAGTTTTAACTAATTTTCAAAATTACAACCAAATAATGGAAAACAAGACATTTAGGAAATATTTTTTAAGGAAAACATTTTCCAAAAATAAATTATTTTTCAAAAACAAACTGGTGGTTCTTTTTTGGAAAAGAGTAACGAATCCGGTGACTGACAGCTTGATTTGTGAATTAACTGTGAGTGTGCCAGGTGTGTGAAGTACACCTACTGAAAAATAAAGTGCGCTCGATCTGACCTCTGGCTGTGGGTTTGGTTCCACGGCAAACGCTTCACCAGTTGTGTGATTAAAATAAAATTGACAGAGAAAACTCTAAAAGAGAGCTTGATTACTTGAAAAGTAAATTGAATGCTTGTATTGAAAAAAGGGGTTATAATTACAGGAAATGTAAATAGATAGTGCTTAGGAAAATGAAAAGAAGGCTTTGAAGATAAAATTGCTTGACTCGTTAGAGATTTTCATTTGATTTGTTGAATTCGTCAGAGAATTTGATTCTATTTTGTTGGTCCCTTGCTCCTTTTATAAGCTTCACAGGTGGTTACCAAAAGGATCTATTGACACACGTTCCCATTAGTTTCTTTGGTATCCCACCTTCCTGTATGTGAACAATCGGAATGCTTGCACAACTGAAGATCACATCTTCTTTATCTCTTTCTTTTAATTAATTAATTTAATTAATATAAAATAATTGATCAATTAATAACTCAAAATTATATTAATTGGGTCTCAATTAATTAAACATCCAAACCCAAACCCAAACCCAAAATATAAAGCCCAAATTCAAAAACTAACAGAACGGGTTCAACAATTGCCCCCATATTAAGTTGGTTTGATAGGCTATGCTTAATATGTTAGCCCATTTTGCAAATCCAAATCCATTTAGAAATTAAAAATTCAAAAATAACAAATAAATAAGAAACCCTAATGATGATTCACTTTTTTTTTTCTTTCTCGTTTGCACGACTGCCATCTTCTGTTCTTTTCTTTCTTTCCTTCATTGCTACTGCGAATATGCTACTCCATCATCCCATTTTCATGGCCATTTTCTAACTTTCTTAGATAGCCAAATATAAAGCTTTGGCCTTTGAATTGATGAAAATCGTGGCCATTTATTGCTTTCAAAGCTATTTCCGATTTGCTTTTGTTTGGCTACTGCAAAATTATTTTCGAATCATTCTCTCCCTTTTTTTAATAATAATAAAAATATAAAAGCATCAACCAACCACAGGTGCATTTTTTCTTTCCTCTCCTTTTTGTTTGCTTTCTTTCTTTCTTTTTTTTTAATATATATATATATATATATATATATATATATATATATATAAATGGAACTTTTTAAGATGGTAGTGATTTGGTGCAATGGGAATTAATGGTTTGGTTCCTATGATTTGCCTCTAATGAATGTTTTGAAGAATCATAGGCATGAAACCAATAAAAAATTATTCCAGAGGCACCAAATTCCGATACCAATTCCACGCAACCATTTTTCCAAATTTTGGCACCAATGAAAATATTTCTCTAATCTGACTAATGGAAAGAACTAATTCCTCTAAGATGGAATATGCATCGTGTACCTTTAATTTTTCAGTGACAGGTTCCTCTGCTCCATTTGCTAACTCCTTGGGCGGTGCCCTTACTAATGCACCCGCTTCTCAAGTAAGTTGCTCTGCTAAACTTTGGACCCTTTCTTTCTGCCAGGTTCTCTTAATGGACATTTGTGATTTGTTCATCATCCTCTCTATCAGCTGTTTCTAGATATATTTTTTTAATTGAGGTGACTCCCTTGGCTCATATGTCTTTTGCTTCGACAGTCTCCTCTTCTCACTTTTTAAGATTCAAATGTTGCAGTTATCTCTTCTCCACAGGTATGCTCTATTGCACCTACCCTGTGTCGCACCTGTAGATAGCTCCTCTTCTAATTTTATTTGTTTGTTATTACTGAGATTGAGGACCCATTACCTGAGATTTACTCCTTTTTTCTGAGTGATCTACATTCTTCTTCTCAGGTACAGGCTTGGATAGAAAGCCATGAGAGACACTCGTCTACTATTTCATAGCACCAGTAGATCTAACATCAGTTTCAAGATATGAACCCCGACTGACCCTCCTTTTTTTTTTTTGGAATTGGTATGAATATATTTAAAGTCGTGAATTGGCCTTTACACATTTATGAAAGAAATGACCAGTGGGCCTATTTACTTTATTCATGATTGTTATAGGATCAGCTATGTCACTTGCCTATATTGTTGTGTTGCTTGCTACAGGTGTGACATCCTACCGAGTCGAGTCATTGCATAGAGTCGAGTTGAGTTGGGCTGAACCAAAATCTTGTTCGAGCCAGTAGAGTCCAGAGTGGGTAGGATGGGAGTTATAATACTAATGATAAGAAGTGGATTTATTTGCATGAAGCAAAAAGATCAAAGTATAAGGATTAGGACTTACTTGCACTAAAACATAAAGCTTGGGTATTAAGTTGTAACCTTTTGACAATTGAGGTACCATTTGGTAATTTTACACACAAAATCATTGATATTTTAGAGCCTACCCGTGCTTACCATTTCATTTTCCTTTCTTCATCCTTATCTTCATCTCCTTTCCTCAAATTCCTTTCTCCATCTTCTTCAACTTTATCTCCATCAATTTTAAGGGTAGTTAAGCATTCAATTCAACCTCTATTCTATCCAAATAAGTAGAATTTCTTGAAGCTCTATGTTATTCAACCTATAATTTAGTTATATTGTAGATAATTCATAAGAATTCTTATTTATAGGTGAAGTGAGCTCAAAGGTAGCAGAAAAAGAAGGCTAAGAAGAGCTCAATCTTTTTGGAGTGAAGGTTTGATATCTCTTTTAATTTACCACTTTCCTTGTATGAGAACTTGTGTGGTGTGTTGATAATGAGAAAATATGTTGCTTAATGTTGAGTGAGAGGACTAGAAATGGTGAGAAAGCATGGGATGAAATGAATAAATGAAGTAAATATTGAGTTTTTACTTAAATAGGTTTTGCTGGAAAATTTACTAGTAACTTCACCTTGATTTTGACCCTATTTAACGATGAAATTAGGAAGTGGTCTAGAAGAGTTATTTGTTCCTCTATGTGTTATCTTTCTATGGGTTTTTGAATCACCTAAATTAGAGTTATAAATTGAGAGATATGATGAAAATAGTACACACTGCGCAGGCTGGAAACACGACTCGCGCGCGCGAATTTCATGTCGCGCTCGCGAATTGTGCCTGTAACCTCTCTGACTCGCGAGGGTGCTTCTCGCGCTCGTGAATTTCATGGCACGCTCGCGAATCTTACCTGTAAACTCACTGACCCTCATGTGTGCTTCTCGCGCTCACGACTTTTCATGGCACGCTTGCGACTTGTGTTTTGGTGCTCTTTTGGACCTCTTTTTCTATGCAATTGTATTCCTTTGCTCAACGCCTCCAATCATTTTAAAACAAAAAGACAACGTGACAACATGTATCAAAACAACATACAAGCATGCAAATGATGTGAAACCAGGTAAACAATATGGTTTATGAAGTTATGAAGAAGTTAATATGCTTTTGTTTTATACTATTGACATACCTATATTATGCTCCATTGAGGTTAGGTAGAAACCACATAGAGAAGGCTATGTTGCGACATAGGACAGCAAATCTGCACCCCATACAGTTTGGTACTCCGGCTACAGGCCGTTGAGTGAATATGATTATATAATGGCCATAGCAGCCCAGTCATATAGTATTCATCCAGTTTCATACAGTTCTTCTTATCACTTTGGTTTCACTATAACCTTATGGAGCTAAACAGTTATATTGACTACAAATTACATAATCATACAGTATAATGAGCAGCAAGTACGTCAATGGAAGTATCCAGATATGTGTGCTTACATGGTTATTTATCCATATATGTTTACATGTTTATTTCTACATATGTATGTGCTTCTATGTTTCTTTATAAGTTGAGATATCCACTGAGTTTTATTTGCGCAGCGAGTTACTTGTTTAACTCATAGGTTTTGGGACTGGACCGTAGAGAGTCAGCTTACAACTGCTGCAGTTCAGCTCTGGAAGAGCCAGTCTTCAGGATAGCTACTCATTTTGATATTTTGATTTTGTTTATCCTTATCATGGCATGTACAGGGCACATAGTTGGGCCCATTTCAGTTTGGAAACTAGTATCATGTCTTGTAAATATTAAGTACAGTATTAATGTAAACAGCATCAGCATGATATAATAGTCAGTATACATTATGATATCAGCATGACAGGACATAGAGTCAACCGGATTGTAGCGTCTCGGCTCGGTTCATTCGGGTTAACGAGTGGACCGGGAAGGGATGTTACAACAGGTGACCTTTCTTAATGGGGCCGTGGGATCAGCCCCACTGCATTCATTACTGATGATCATTAATTTCCCACTTAGTGGGCTAGTACTCATTGAGGTAACGATTATTGGTAATTCTCTAGGGCGGCTCTCTGTTGCTACTTGATAGCCAATACGTGTTTCCTCTAAGACCTTATGAGTACAAACAGTTGTGATCTTTTGTTTAAGCTTAAGTTTCAACAGACTGCTAACATATGTTAACCTTAGATCCTTAGGTGTTTTAAAGTTAATTTCTTCTAAGGGATCTTGGACTCCTATAAGAATGTCATCCAACTTTGGTGGCGTAAGGCTAAGCTCATGCAACTAGATATCTCCCCTAAAATCATCCACCAGCTCTTCCTCAAAGATTACCTCAGCCTCATCAAGTTCCTGCAAATCTTTCATAGCTAACCTGTCAAATATTTGCTATAAATAAGCTTTAGAGACAGCAGTTGCAGCTGCTGCTATCTCCTTATTAGAATATGATTTCTTAATCATGGAGCTCTATCACCTTAGGCTCCCACCTCGGCCTCTTATAAGGCGCGATGGCTAATGAAGATATTGAACTGACTTTAGAAACATCTGATGAACTATTAGGAGATGAGTTAGGATCCTCTGAAGCTTCAGTAATTAACACTCTAGTTATTTTGCGGATCCAACTCCCTCTGAAAATTTCTACTGCCAATATTTTTATGACTCTTTAGGTGTCTTCAAGGACTTCGAATGAACTTGCAGCTTCTTCAATTGATTAATGATACTCCTTATATCTACTTCAATAGCATTGATAGATGCCACAGATGGGAAAGGATCCTCATCAATCAACATCTACTCTTTGTCAGGGAACCTCAACACTCCTCTGTTAATGCGATCCTATAAAGCATTCCTGAAACTCCAACAGTTATTAGTATTATAGTTCTAGGAATCATGGTACTTATAAGTATTGCTTGCCCTTCATCTCTTCTATTGTCGGCAGCTTATGACCAAATGGAAGAGATATAAACTTTTCCTTTAGCAAGAAATCAAATATCTCCTCTGTCTTAGAAACATCAAATGTAAATTGAGTCTCTGAAATGGATTTCTTCTTCTAAGGAGCTGTCTTTATTGGAGCTCCAAGGTTTGGACACACAAAGGAACCTAAATTCACCAAGTCAGCCATAATTATTTCCTGATGAAGCTCTTGATAGTAAGTTCCTGGTGAGCTTCTTTTGATCTGTGATTCTTCTTTTAGTAGCTATTCACATTCTGCTACCTTAGCCGCCAGCTCATAGAAATCTCTAAACTCCATCCCTTGGAATTTCTTCCTCAGCTTGAAGTCCAAGCCTCTCTAAGCCATCTTTACAAAGTCGTGTTCAAGTAAGAATGCCTTACACCTATTCCTCAGCTTCTTAAACCTTGCAATAAATGAGTTAACCATCTCTCCACTTCTTTGTGTTAGCATGGATAACTTGGCCATACAAACCTCTGGCTTAGCTCTAAAGAATTGGGTATGGAAGAGACGCTCCATCCTATACCATGAATTGATTGAGTTCCTCATAAGTGTTGAATATTGGGTGAAAGCTGTACCTGTCAAGGAGTTAGAAAACAGTCGCAACTTATAGTTAGCAAAATTCTCCAGATTGACAAGTTCCCCACATTGGATGGTGAATCTTGTTATATGCTTCACGGTGGATTGTCCATCTTCTTCAAAGAATAATGTGAAATCTGAATTTCTGTACCCCTTGGGATAAGGGTTCTCTCTGTCAATTGTTTTTGAATACGACTTCACAAACTTTGGGTGATCAACTTGTCTGAGGCCAGGGCCCACACAGCTCGTTCTCAGCATCCCTCAAAACATCCATGTTGACTTGGGGAATCTCAAGAACAGGATTACCTGTCGTTTGAGGAACCGTAGTGATATTAGTGTATGTATTCTAGGGAACTGTATTGAAGGCAACCCCTCTAGTTCCTTGGCTTCCTCCTGTGCTTGTTAATGACTGAGAATCATGAGAAGCCTCAACCTCATAGACACTTGGGTTAGTCATATGACTAGTGGTCTCGAAAAAAATGTAGGCCTGCTAGTGGGGCGGCCTATCTAGAGTGGCACCTTTGATGGATGGTGCACCGGCTCCTCTCTCATATGTGGTGGTTGATACCGCTCTTCAGCAAGAGCATGACCACTGTCAGTGCCCCTTAAGGGATTTCGAGGTAGTTGCCCCCTCGAGTTCTTTGGCACACTTGGATGAAGATTCATTCCCCTCCTTAGCGGCAGACTTGCTAGTAGGAGATTGATTGACGGGTCAGTCCACGACATCAATCTTCTTTCCAGTGACCTTCTCCATGAAGACATTCATGGTTTGTAGCAATTAGGCTATGATCTAACTATTGTTCCTCTCTTTTTCTAGCATTGCCTTCACATCAGAAGAACTAAAGTTAATGATGTCATCAGAAACAAAAGTCATTTTACCTGAATGTTTATTGAGGTCGTCAGAGGTAAGTGCAACTTCTATGGGATTTTGAGCAAGAGTGTAACAGTCTGATTATTCTTTTAGTGTCGGTCATAGTGATTTACCGGTCTGTGAATAGTACCATCAGTTCGGGACTTGGTATTATTTTAGTCCGGAAAAATTACTATGCATATTTAATCTCATCACACCACATTTCAATCATGCATAGTAGAGCCCAAATCAAAATCATTCTTTCACAAAGGATTTTATTACTTACTCAAAATTCTTAATCAAAACACTTCATTACTTAATACCCATCATTTCAAAATTTCTCAACTAACAACTTATAAAAATTACTACATTCTTTTAAAGATAGTATATATATTTAATATAGTATAAAACTACATAAATCAAGAAATTTTCGACATTTTCATAAGCTTGACCTTTGCTGGATTTTTAAACCATAACTTGAGTTATGGGTCTCCAAATTGAATGAAATTAGAGTCATTAGAAAGCTAAGACAAAATTCTACAAATGTTATGAAGGGACCACAGTCCAGATCAATCGGTAAGATAGTAAACAAAAGCTAGGAACATAGACCATCAGATCAAACCTGATTCAGTAGAACCAAGTCCAATTTTTATTGAATTCCTACTTAACCAAACACTCAAATTAAACCAATCTAGAACGATAGAAGTATGAAGACATAGGGAAACAAATTTTATGAAGAACTCAGAACCTAATCTTGTCATTATAGTGGTCAAAATGGGCACTCAATTCAGTGATACATGTGGCCCGATACAACAGAGTCAGTTTGGGTGTTTCAGCCATAAGTTGAGCTATGTATCTCCAACTTGGACACAAGAGAATGGGTTGGATAGCTAAGAGGTAGAGCTATAACTTTTATGAAGAACATAAGACATTATTTTTCCATTTTAGTGGTCAAAATAGACAATCGTTTTGGATATACAGGTAAGACACCATAACAAAATCAGTTTTGGTATTTAAATCATAAGTTGAGCTACAAGTATTGGAATTAGACATAAGAATATGTTTTGGAAAGCTGAGAAATAGAGCTACAACTTTCATGAAGAAGTCAGAAATAGATGGGAAGTATAAAGGGGTCGAAAAGGATGTCCAATCCCACTTAAGAACATATCTAACATTAAAATTCATCAATTTAACCAAAACATACAAAGTTCCCAAAATACATTCAAAAACCTCACCATGTAAAAACAACTTAAACAAGTGAAAGGGGAAAGAGAATATTATTGCACTAACCTTATTAACAAGCTTGAATAAGCTTGGAAAGCCTTACTCCTTGGCTTTCTCTTTACCTTTTGAGGATGCTTCTCCAACCTCTTCAAAGTATGAGAAATCAACATTAAAAGCAAAAATTGACAAAAGAAATAGATGGAGCATGATTTAATGCATCAGTAACATGTCTAAACCATGAATTCTACTTATTAAGTCACAAAACTCAAAAACCACCACTTACTTGCTTCAATGGTAACTTCAATTCTCTTTGCTTTTACTCACCAATCTCAACTTCTATGACTTAATTCTTAAGAATTAAGTACTATTCCATGGTTTAATTAGGTAGCTTGGTGGTAATTTAGAGGTAAGAAAATGAAGAAAATGAAGGAAGAGGAAGAAGATGAAAATGGCGTTGGAAAAGAAGAAGAGAAGAAAGAAAAAGTGTGACTTAGGTGGTGATAACTTTAAGGTGACAAAGTCAAATTTTACTTCCTAATTTAATGCCAAATGTGTGGCTAAGATCAAGTCCTAAGTAATCTCATCCAATGGCTCTAAATATTCCTCACATAATTCTCTTCTACTTATGATTTCACTCCACCAATTAATTAAATTAACTCCACTAAAATAATTCCTCATTTATTTCTTAATATACCACACTAGAAATAATATTCATTTTGTTATGTGAAGCTATAATCATATGCTAGGGTTATCAGTCCTTATAAATAGGCAGACGCACTTAATTGTGTGATGGGGGTGGTACTTTCATAGGCCACGATTGTGTGATGAGGGTGGCACTAACATAGGCCACGATCAAATCTGCTTATGTTCATTCTGTCTTAGTACGAGCCTTAACTAAAGAATGAAATTTTATTTTTGCTATAAACGAATGAAGACATATTTGTATTTATAATCTTCTTATTGCTTTCAAAGTGTTTTAATTAAATTAGCACTTGCGAGACTTGCCTTGGCTATTCTTGTTATTTTAATTGTTGGTTATTTAGCACCACTGAGTCTTCCACTCAGCGCGTTGATTTTTATCACGCACAGGTTAGGAGCGGAGGATGTTTTTCAAGACCAGAGGAGTAGCATTAGAGTAGATATAACATTTTGGGTAGGATATTTTGTAAATGGTGATTTTTGGCATGTATATAAAATATTGTGTTATGGAGGTTGTATATCATAAGTTTCGAATTTATTCAGAGTTATTATTAGTTAAGGAAAGAACATCTTATTATATTTTTGGTGTATGATGATTATCTCTTCCTTGAAAAGAATGTGTTTAGAATATTGTGATGGAACCTAAGTATATTGATGGATATTTAGAAGTGCTTGTGGCATGTTGTGTTGACTTGGAGTTTTGGGATTTGGAGAAACTTGGAAGTGTGTATATTTTCTTTGTGTGGCAAGTTAAATTTTAGGGGAAATTCTTGCAAAATTTTTGTAGGAATTTCCTTAAATATTATTTTCTTTATTTTTTTTAACAACAAAAAATGTTAATTACTTGCCTCCTTATGAAAATCAAACCACTTCTAATTTGTGATCTAGCTTTAATAAGTGACATAAAACGGTGCTCCAGCACCGATTGTGGCATCCACCGTCTGGTTCTCCGGGATTGGCCAGTGGGTGTTACAAAGAGAGTTGATTTCTCCTTCCACTCTTTCAGGGCTTCTAAGGCCTACTCCTATAGGTCCTGCATCCGAATCCAGAGACCAAGCAACAGTTTCTTTTTCAACAACAGAATGAGTTTTTCAAGTCATGGTGTTCTCTCAAAACTCAAGTGAAAGATGGAATGCACAAAAGTATGTCCCACCGGGCGTGCCACTAAAGATTGTTGGTTCTTAGCAATGAATCCGCTTGGCTAACAACTTGTTTATGGATCAATTGCGGGCATGCCAGGTGTGTGAAGTACACCAACTGAAAATAAAGTGTGCTCGATCTGACTTCTAGGCTGTGGGTTTGGTTTCACGATAAACGCTTCACCAGTTATGCGATTAAAATAAAATTGGTAGAGAAAATTATAAAAGAGAGCTTGATAGGTTAAAAAGTAAATTGAATGCTTGTATTGAAAAAAGAGCTTATAATTATAGGAAACGTAAATAGACAATGCTTAGAAAAATAAAAACAAGGCTTTCAATATAAAATTGCTTGACTCATTTGAGAGTCTAATTTGATTAGTTGAATTCGTCGGAGAATTTGGTTCCATTTTTGTTGGTCCCTTACGCTTTTTATAAGCTTCACAGGTGATTACCAAAAGGATCCACTAACACACGCTCCCATTAGTTCCTTTGGTGTCCCACTTTCCTGTACATGAACAACCGCTTCAGGAGTGCTTGCACAATTGTAGATCACATCTTTTCTTATATCCGCACATATGATTACTTGCACCATTGTCAAGATACCATATGTTATTTCCTGGACTTTGTTCACCTTCACAGGTTAGTAATACCGTGCCGGTTACATCCTCATCTTGAATGTTGTTAGCTGTTTCCTCTACTTGCTTAGGCGGACTCCAACATTCTAATGTGTAGTGGCCAAATTTGGAGCAATTGTAACATTGAACATTTGACTTGTCACGTCTATCATTTTGCCTCCAATTTCCTCTTCCTCGTCCACGACCTCTGCCTCTTGTGAACTGGGTATTTCCATCACTGTTGTCACCTCTTCCAAATTGTTGACTTCTGCCACGTCCTCTTCCTCTTTTGCTTCCTCCACGACCTCTACCACGTCCTCTTCCGGATTGACTCACATCTTGACAATTTTCATTTTCTTTGAACGAAGTCTTTGCCGCAAAGACTTGTTCTACAGACACTTTTTTTTGTCTGTTTAGCCTCTCCTCACGTGCTTGCAATGAACCAACAACTTCGTCAATGGTCATTGCACTTATATCTCGCAATTCTTCCATAGCCACCACTATGTAGTCAAACTTTGATAGTAGTGATCGTAGAATTTTTTCGATGATTCTCGATTCATCAATTTTTTCTCCATACTGCCGCATTTGATTAACGACAGATTTTACTCATGAGGAGTAATCCATAATTGCTTCCGCCTCCTTCATCTTCATCATCTCGGACTCACCTATTAACATTTAAAGTCGAACTTTTTATACTTTCTCCTCTCCTTGAAGAGAAATTCGTAGTATGTCCCAAGCTTGCTTGGAGGTGGTAGCTTCTGCCACCTTCTTAAACATTACATTATCCAATCCTTGAAGGATTAGACTGAGTGCCTTCTGGTCACTCTTGCGACTTTTATGCAAACTGTCTTTTTCTGCCTGAGACAGTTGTGTATCTTCAGCCGGGACTACGTAACCTTTTTCAACAATGTCCCAAACATCTTGGGCACCAAAAATGTCTTTCATTTTGATACACCAATTTTCGTAATTGGTTTTGGTGAGCTGAGGAAAATTGGAGGAGATACCGTTGCTATTCATCTTTTATTTGATAAAATCTCTCAAACACTCAAAAGTATGAATTTTTTTTTTGGAGGAATAAAAAAAAATCTCACACCTCTCACTAATCAGGCTTTTAACGTGGCTCTAATACCACTTTGTTGGACTAATTAGAACTTTAATTAAACAAAAAAAATCATAGGCACAACACTCAATGAAAATTAATATTACTTCTGAAAATACTACACTTTTATTCTATATTTCACTCATATATGGAATACAAGTTTCTGCCAATATTTATAGGGCTTGAAATAACAAAAAAAAAAATCATAAGCACAACACTCAATAAAAATTAATATTACTTCTGAAAATACTACACTTTTATTCTATATTTCACTCATATATGGAATACAAGTTTCTGCCAATATTTATAGGGCTTGAAATAGAATGCACACCACAAATATAATCTTTTGTTTCCTACCACATGTTCTAACTAAACATCTTATTTGCCACAAATTTTCAACCATTTACGTGGATGCATCATGTCCATAGTATCCCGTTGAATTATTTTGCCAACACATACAAAACAATTATGAGAAAAATATTACCATGTGAATTTGTCCAAACTTCCATGTGAGCTTTGTCTTGGATATGTGTCTTCTTCTCCTCTTCTATTTTATTGAATTAAGTTTAATTATTTTATCTTTTATATTCCAATATAATTAAACTTAATTAAATAAAATAAAAGAGGAGAAGAAGACATGTATTCAAGACAAAGCTCATATGGAAGTTTGGACAAATTCACATGGTAATGTTTTTCTCATAATTGTTTTGTATGTGTTGGCGAAATAATTCAAAGGGAAACTATGGACATGATGCATCCACGTAAATGGTTGAAAATTTGTGGCAAATAAGTGTTTAGTTGGAACATGTGGCAGGAAACAAAAGATTATATTTGTGGTGTTCATTCTATTTCAAACTCTATAAATATTGGCAGAAACTTGTATTCCATATATGAGTGAAATATAGAACAAAAGTGTAGTATTTTCAGAAGTAATATTAATTTTCATTGACTGTTGTGCTTATGATTTTTTTTTATTTAATTAAAGCCCTAATTAGTCCAACAAAGTGGTATCAGAGCCACGTTAAAAGCCTGATTAATGAGAGGTGTGAGATTTTTTTTTTATTCCAAAAAAAAAATTCATACTTTTGTGTGTTTGAGAGATTTTATCAAATAAAAGATGAATAGCAACGGTATCTCCTACAATTTTCCTCAGCTCACCAAAACCAATTACAAAAATTGTTGTATCAAAATGAAAGCCATTCTTGGTGCCCAAGATGTTTGGGACATTGTTGAAAAAGGTTACGTAGTCCCGGCTTAAGATGCACAACTGTCTCAGGTAGAAAAAGACAGTTTGCATAAAAGTAGCAAGAGTGACTAGAAGGCACTCAGTCTAATGAGTGTTCGTTCAAAGAAAACCTTAGATACCAAAGCCAATGAGAATCCTTCACACAAGACTTTAAACACTTGGCTACGTCTGTCTAGATGTTGAGAGTGAACATCCTGTTCTTTGACATTGGTACATTTGCTAGCAGGTCCTTCTTTTCATTCAACAGCAACAACTTTCGGTTCACCATGTGAACTTGGTAATTTTTCTCCAATAGTTGTCCCAAACTTAAAATGTTGCTTTTCATGTTTGGAACATAATAAACATTACTGATGAATTGGTGCTCGCCATTCTTTAAATGAATGAGAATGGTTCCTTTGACTCTAGTCTGACTTTATGAAATGACTTGAGAGGTGTAGGATAAGTGGGAGCCGAAAGGCGACGGTGAAATACCACTACTTTTAACGTTATTTTTTAAAGGAAAAATCAGAAGTTTTTAGAGCTTTCAAGAAGTTCAAAGCACTTGTTGAGAAAGAAAGCGATTATTACATCAAAGCCTTAAGATCTGATAGAGGGGGAGAATTTATATCCAATGAATTCAAAAGATTTTGCGAGGAGCATGGAATCCGCCATTTCCTATCAGTCCCGAGATTGCCTCAACAAAATGGTGTTGTTGAAAGAAAGAATAGAACGGTGCTAGACATGGTCAGAAGCATGTTGAAAAGCAAGAATTTGCCCAAGGATCTGTGGGCAGAAGTAGTTGATTGTACTGTCTACATCTTGAACCGATCTCCAACAATAAGTGTTTCAGATATGACACCCCAAGAAGCATGGAGTGGGAGAAAGCCCAATATCTCTCATTTTCGTGTTTTTGGAAGCATTGCTCATGTTCATGTACATGATGAAGAAAGGAGAAAACTTAACGACAAAAGCAAAAAATACTTGTTCGTGGGATATTCAGAATTTTCTAAAGGTTATAAGATGTTTGATCCCGATACAGGAAAAACAATCATCGGTAGAGATGCATTATCGATGAAGAAGCAATCTGGAAGTGGAACAATGATAAAAAGAAGAATTATAGTTTTTATCCTTTCACCATGGATGAAAACAATGATCATGATTTGGAGGATCCAACCACAACACCGACGATAGATAATCCTATTTCAAGTGCATCTCCTGGAGTAGAAGATGAAGCACAAAGTGAAAGGCCTAGACAAAGGCCAAAAAAGTTGAGACGTTTGGTAGATCTATATGAAGCCACAAGAGATCCCAGTGAAGAACCAACTCTATACTGTCATCTTATTGATAGTGAGCCTTTTGATGTTGAAGAAGCCATGAGAGATGAGATGATACGAATCCGCCATCACTCATCCATGGAACTCAAGGGAGCAAGGAGAACAACATGAAAAATCCATTAGTCCTACCTAGTGGATCAATTACAAGAAGTCATGCAAAGAAATATGGAGCAACCATGGAGATCAAGAGAGCATGGATACCTCAACTTCTAATTAAGATTCGAGGACGAATCTTTTCGAGGAAAGGGGGAATGATACGGAATCGCTACCACTCAACCATAGATCTCAAGGAAGCATGGAGAACACCTAAGTTTCTCACATTAATAGAACCACATGTTGAGATGGAATCTAAAATTCCAGCATATGGTATGCCCTGGCCATACTTGATACGGATTCGCTACCACTCAACCATAGAGCTCAAGGAAGCATGGAGAACACCTAAGTTTCTCACATTGATGAAAGCACATGTTGAGATGGAATCTGAAATTCCAGCATGTAGCATGCTCTGGCCATACTAGAGCCTAACTTTGGTGTAATAATGTTGACACGTGTTTTTTATGCCCTGCCTGATCCAATGATGATACGAGGATGACGGGTTCATTATCATCTAAAAGTCTTTTAATCCAACAAATCCGCAAATCCGGCTGCTTAGGTGTCCGAAGGTCTAAGCGAGAGGGGATTGGTTACCCGCACCTCAGGATCGTGACAACTTGCGGTACCACTTAATTCTGTTTTACGGGCTTTATCGATTTTG